>NC_133116.1:9900200-10200200 GCF_022965805.1 Primulina eburnea
ACCCCGATAATTATTATTGAATGAACTGATCATTAAAAAAGTTATAATTTAAATAATTTTGAATATTAATTATGAATGCCAATTTCGTAAGTCTCATAATCAATACTTGTGTTGTGCTTAAAAGATAATCCAAGAAGCCCACTTTGAAGCCCATGAGCAGTAGCCCAACAAAGGAAAGCTCAGGAGAATAGCGGTTGGCCCAGGGAAAAGCACGATGCACCATTACACGACGTGGAAATCATGGAGAGATCATGGAATGTGGCTGAAACTCCCCCGTGGAGAGTGACAAAAGCAGAAGAAATAATCAAAAAAAAGCCCCGACAAAATCAACACAAAAATCTACATCAAAGCTCTGCAGAATTCTCTCAATTCTATGCATGTTTATTTCAATTTCTAGCAGTCAAGTATTTGAATTTTTTACATATTCCTTCAATTTTATTGTAGAATGTTGATCAAAATTCATAACAGCATATTTAAGTTTGATGTTGTCAATGGATTCTCTCTATAATTTTTGTATTTTTCTCAGTTTACACGTTTAGCTTTGAAGCCATTTTGAAGGAATTATAACTAACGATCGAATCGAGACTCGCAACGTTTGATAGAGAAGTCAGATTATTTCACATTTGGCACGAACACGTGACTGGCACGCCCGCAATTTTTGTGATAAACAATTTGGCACGCCCGGTGGGACCGAATGCCTCCAAAGCGTACTGAGAAGAATGAGGGAAGTCCTCCATCACAGGGGAAAGGTCATCGCTCACAGGAAGAAGAAACTGATGCAGATGGAAGAACTGTTGAAAGACTTGTTCAGCAGTTCGAAGAGGAGACTATGAAAGAAGGAGTTGTCGTTTTTGGTGGTGATGGACCTTCAACAAACTTCATGTTGACTATGGAAAAGAATATCCGCAGTGATGTCAGAGAAATGACACAAGCTTTCGCTACTGTTATGATGGAATTTGTGGCAGAGGTGAAGGAATGGAGGAAGTCTGCAAAAGGAGAGGTTGTTACATCAGAAAATGATAAACTTCTAGAAGCGTACACTAAACTATTTAAAGATCAAGGCCAAGGATCGGGGATTCCTCAAGCAGGTGAAAATCGCCGCTTGGGAGAAGCACTGATTCCTGAATCTGCCAGGAAGGAAGGTACACTCCTCCACACAAAAGAGATGAGGAATTGGGGTTAAAATTCCAAAATTGCAGTAACAATAAACAAATGGCTGGTAATATGTTTTCTGTGACGTCTCCTAACTTACCTCCAGGGATGTATGGTGATGGGGGAATGCGTGAATATCCAGTGCCAGGTTTGGGGAATAATACTCGGGGGGCAAATTATTCACCGCACCCATTGCGAAAAACTCCAGTCTTGGACTCCGAGACTGTACATGATGTTATTCAAGAGTTGTATGGCCCGAGAGTGAGGCCAATCAACCGACCAGAGTTTCATAAGACATACCCCGATGTTGTTGATCGTGAAAATCCTTACCCACGAGGATATCACATTCCAGACTTTACTTTGTACTCGGGGGAAGACTCTCAATCTAACGTGGAACATGTGGTGAGGTTTACCATACAGTGTGGGGAACTAGCAAATTTGGATAATTTTTCCAAATACAAGTTACGTTTGTTTCCCAATTCATTGACTAGTACTGCTTTTACTTGGTATGCCACACTGCCTCGGAAAATTATGTTTGAGGTAAAGGCGAACAAGACAGATACTTTTTATGGAAAAGGTCAGCTGTCACAGTGGAGATGATATGTATTATAATGGGAGGAATATGAGGTACAGTGGGGGATTCATGGCCAAAAGGCCGGAGAACCAGTACCTCGGAAATGTTTCGTTTCATGGGTCAATGAATGACGAGAGAAGAAGTGACCGGCAGTCATTTCAGAAGATAATACAGAGGCCATCTCTTCTGAACATCGATAAAAAATATGAAAGGAAATCCCGCTTTGTTGTTCTTCCCAGAGCAATCCCTGATGGTGTATGGAAGCGGGTAAAACATCCAAAGTTCCCAAAGCCTCTTTCTAGAACACAAAAACGACGTTTGTTGAGAGAAAAAGCTACTGAACGCAGGTCTGGGATGGAGGAGTCATTCAGAGAGAAGAAAAAATTTGGGTGGAAGGCTACTGAAGATAAAGAAGAGGAAATGATGACTTGTTGACGGAGGAAGACAGTAATGTGGTCAAGAAAGCTACTTTCAGGGTGGGACAGATTCTCATTTCATTTGAATGTGCCACTGGTTCGTTAATGCTGCCAGAGGATTTTAAACGCAAAAGAACATTTGAATCCAATGTATTCACTGGAAATCAGAGTGGTACAGATTCCATTCAAACTGATATTTTGAATGAGAGCGTCAGTGTTCTTGTCGATGAAGAGAAAAGAGTGTTAATGAAGCGACCCACCAACGAGATGACGAAGCATATCAAACCACTCTACATTGTAGCGCACGTGAATGGAAAGACATTGTCTAGGGTACTCATAGATAATGGGTCAGCTGTGAATATTCTACCATATAGAATTCTTCAAAAATTGAGAAAGAATGTGGAGGACTTGATTCCTACCGAAGTCTCTGTGATGGCTTTTACCGGGGAATCTAAAAAAACTTTGGGAGTGTTGCCAGCGAATGTTACTGTAGGATCCCGATCCTCACTGTCAGCCTTTTTCGTGGTCAATTCCAATGCCAGCTTCCATGCTTTGCTAGGGAGGGATTGGATTCACACCAACCATTGTGTACCATCATCCATGCACCAGTTATTGTTGATGTGGAAAGGAGATGATGTGGAAGTGTTACAGGCTGAGTCGCAGCCGTATCAATCTAATTCCAACGCAGTAGAGGCTAGATATTATGATGGAGCATTCGGTCCTATTAAAATTCGTGGCTACAAGGTTAATGGACAGCAAGGTGCAGTCTACATGGATACTAAAAGAGTGAGAGAAGCAGTCGAAAAAATTCTCAAACCCACCGCCATGGTCTCTCCTAGACCTATGGTCCAACCTATTATCGAGGAGGTCGATGACTGAGTTCACTAAAGAAGATATGGAAGTCGCTGCAACTTCCGAGTGGAAAGCAAAAATGCAGCAGCTGGTGAACGAAGTATAGCCTCGGGAGTTGTGGGATATCGATTGGGCTGGAGTAATATTTGAGAAGGAATATGGAGGTAGCGAGGAAGAAGAATTACAAATGGAGGATTTAATCTTAGCTCCGGCTCAGATGAAAGATCGACAGTCGGAGACATATGGTTCATAAAGCTGAAATAGATGAGAATTATTGTACAAAGTAGGCTGGATGGCCACTTTGGTTAGTTTTGTCATATGGCCTATAAGAAGTTTATGGAAATCTGTGAGGAATAGGCTTTTAAGCCATTCCTTACTGAACTTATTTGTAAATAATGTCGGAGTATTTGTGAATAAATAAAAATAAGTGCTCATGGAATCCGCTGTATTTGATAAGTTTGGGGAGGAATATTTGTTGTGTTAGTTGGTCAAATTGATGACAAAATGAATTTCATTCAGTGCATGTCTTGGCACCTTGGTGAGCATTATTTGAAAAATGTTGTTCAACTGTTGGTTGGTAGCAGACAAAGTTGACCCGCAATGTTTGCATCAATGTTGAAGAAAACGGGCTTTTGACCGTTTTTTTTTTTTAGTTTTTAGAAAAAAATTGGCAGAGTTTCCTTTGTAAATATGACATGCCAAAAGTACAAATATGTGTAAAAAAATCCCAAGCATGACGTATTATGTTAACAACATGTTTCCAAGAACAAAGTTTGGCTTTCAAACCACTTTTCCAACTCTACACATCAGAAAAGACACTTGTCAAATCATGGCAAACAAGTGTAAAAATATATACCTACTGTCCCTAGTCTACGTATTTTATTTCTTCTCAATGTGTTTTACACTCCATACATATATGTTTGATAAGGCCAATTCTTGAAAAGATTTAGAGATTTGATTTAATAATATTTGTCCTTATCTAATATTTTTTATCCCTAATTATGTGCTTAATTGAATAATAATTGTAGATTTGAATAAAAGAGGAAAATGATTACATTTGGAATAAAAAATGAATTTACAAGACTTCAAAGAAAAAAAATATATCAAATGAAAGGAAATAAAATATTTTTATTCCTTGATGATATTGAAATATTGAAAAATCTGTGTGAATCTTGATAAATATCTTATCACTTTCTTTATTTGACATGGGCTTAGAATGAAAGGAAGAAGGAGGCCCATTAAGAGTGAAGGCAGAAGCGTAAAAAAGAATGAGAGCAGAACGTAACAGAGAGAGGAAAAAAAAGATAGAGCGCGGAAGAGAGAGGCGGAAGTGCAGAACAAAGGGAAGAAGCGTAGAACAGAAGCTACTGTGAAGTAGCATCAGCGCGGAAGAAGGAAAAGAAGCAAGAGGAATTCCACGCACATGCTACGAATCACTGAGAATTCTTTCCTTCTTTCTTAACTATGTTTTCTGCATTAAATTTAAACACTGATTTTGACTTTTATTTTAAGTTTATGGAGTAGATTTTTATAGACTGAGGTCATGATAGGGCCGAGACATATTATTTTTTGATGTTTTGGGTTTTATTCAATTAGATTATTTATTTTATTCATTGATTGATGTCGTTTATCACGTGTTCTTTTAATCTGGCCAATTAAATAGAATATTTGTTGGTTAATCTAAAACCGGAAGGCGATATATTAATATTTGCTTCACACATCAATCAACACATGGTTAAATTGACTAGAAATAGTATTCGGTTTCAGTGTGCGACTTTAGGTTGAAAGACTGGAATTTCACAGCGATCTAATGCGGTTGAATCTAATTAAATTCAATTAAGAATAATTGGACTGTTAGATTTAATTAGGTTTATTAATTCGAGTCGTTTATTAAATAATTTTGGGAATTTCGTCGTGAATTAAATAAGTAATTTATTGAATATGAATTTGACACGTAGATTATAAATTGTCTCGGTACCGTTGTGCGCCTTAGTCGTTTTTAAATAATTTGAATTTTCGTCTAAATTAATAATTTGGATTTTTTTGCTTTAGTTAATTTATTTAAATTGTTTTATTTAGTTTTCATTGATTTATCTCCCATCATTTGAATTTTATTAGCCTAAATTAGGAAAAATAATTCATATTCTAGTAATTAAACATCGATCTCTGTGGGTACGATACCTGAACTCATCTCCAAATACTATTACTTGACTTAGTCCGCTTGCTAGATTTATTCCCGACCGAAATCGTCGGTCAAGTTTTTGACGCTGTTGCCGGGGATTGAATTGTTTAATATTAGGATTTATTATTTTCTTGAGATTAGGTTTTATTTAATTTCGTTGATTTTACGCATATTCGTACACTTAAAGTTTGTGTATTTATTTTCAGGAATTATCTTACTGTGCATGAGCCGTGCTAAAGGAAGGACGGAATTGGAGCCATTTGATCCAGAGATTGAGAATACTTTTCGACGGAGACGTAGAGCACAAAGGGAGAAATCCTCAGACTCTGACGTGGAAGAACAATTAAAACAAGAGGAGAAAGTTGAAACAACAGGGATTGAAGCAATGGAGAACGAGGAAGATGATCTCACTATCTATGATCTTACTAGACAAACTACTGGAGGTTATGGTTCTAGCATCACTCGCCCTACTGTGGAAGCAAATAATTTTGAGTTGAAGCCATCTATCATTCAAATGATATCGTATCAAGTGAGATTTGGAGGATTCGCAGACCGAGGATCCTAATGCACATCTGGAGGGATTTCTATCTATCTGTGACACAATCAAATTCAATGGAGTGAGCACGGATGCCATAAGATTGAGACTATTCCCTTTTTCTTTGCATGGTGAAGCAAGCAAAATGGATTAGGGATCTACCAGCTGGTTCTATTACTACATGGAATGATTTGGTGGAAATGTTCATGAATCAATATTTTCCACCCACCAAGCTAGCACAACTGCGTATGGATATATCATCTTTTCGCCAGAAGGATGGGGAGACATTACATGCAGCTTAGGGAAGATTTAGGAAGATGTTGAGGAGGTGTCCTCAACATGGTTTCTCTTCATCTGAGCAAGTTAAAATTTTCTATAACGGAGTTGATCCTTCCGTGCATTCCATGCTAGATGTGGCAGCCAATGGTAGCTTATACAGGAAGACTCCACGAGTTGCACTGGAAATAATTTCAAATATGGCAGAAAATAGTGCAGGTTGGCCGGACATTAAACGAGAAAAGAAGGCTGGAGTTCTTGAAATGGATGTCTTGAATGCACTTACTGCTAAGATTGATGGGTTGGCCCATCAATTCTCTCAGCTGCAGTCAAATCAAGCAAATCAAGTCCAAAGAATAGTCAGTGAGGAACAACCCATTTTTGATGAAGAAGCAGTGAATTTTGTGGGGAATCAATGGAGACAGCAATTAAATCCATACAGTTCCACGTATAATCCAGGATGGAGGAATCACCCTAATTTGTCTTGGAAGAATACGGAAAATTCCCTTAATCCAACAAATATTCCTCCACTGCCCATTCCTCAACAAGTGAGACAACAAGGATTATTGGTACCTGCAGCACCTCCAGGATTTAAACAAGAAGATCAAAGACCAATTTATGTGGATTTTATGATGAAACATGTTGTGGGAATGGAGACGAGACTGCAGAATCATGACGCTATCTTGCGAAGGTTGGATTCTCAAATGGGTCAAATAGCCAATCAATTAGCAAATCGACCCCTTGGAACACTACCAAGTGATACTGAGAAAATTCCGAAAGGAGTAAATGCAGTGAGTACAGTGGTCAAGGCCGAGGAAGAGGAGCCAAAGAGGCAGAATTCTACAGATATGGAGGCAAAGAATGATGGAGGAATGAAACCAAAAATGGAATATGCTAAGTAACAGAACACTCAGACTACACGGAAGACGGGTAAGAAAGGTAAGGAATTTTATTCTAATGATAATATTGATATTAATACACTTCCTTTTCCTCAAAGAGCGAGGCCAAATACAATTGGATCAACAATTTTCGAAATTTCTTGAAGTTTTTAAGAAATTGCACATAAATATTCCTTTTGTAGAGGCTTCGGCTCAAATGCCTTCTTATGCTAAATTCTTGAAAGATATTTTGACTAAAAAGAGGAAACTTGTTGATTTTGAAACTGTTAAGCTTTCTGAGGAATGTTCAGCTATTCTGCAAAATAAACTACCTCCAAAGCTTAAGGATCCAGGTAGTTTCTCCATTCCTTGCTCTATAGGTAATTCTAATTTTAATAAAGCATTGTGTGATCTTGGTGCTAGCATAAATCTTATGCCTTATTCATGCTTTGAGAAATTGGGGATTGGAGAAGTTAAACCAACCACTATTTCCCTTCAACTTGCTGATAGGTCTATTAAATATCCTAGAGGAGTTATAGAGGATGTTTTGGTTAAGGTTGATAAATTTATATTTCCAGTTCACTTTGTTGTGCTAGACATGGAGGAGGATCGTGAGATCTCCCTTATTTTAGGTCGACCTTTCTTAGCTACTGGAAGAGCTCTCATAGATGTGCAAAAAGGTGAGTTAGTTTTGAGGTTGAATGATGAGAAGGTAACTTTTAATGTTTTTCATAGTATGAAATATCTTGGATCTTCTGATTGTTATAGAATAGATGCTATTGATGATATTTTTGAGTGTAGTGTACATGATACTTTTATTGAAGACCCACTGGAAAAGCTTTTGGTTAGCCCAAAGTCCACGGAATCCAGCAGAGAAGAGGTGGGGGAATGTGTGAACTACTTGGAGGGATCAAAGCCTTTGCCAAGATCGGTGAATTCGAAAATTGGGGAGCTGGGACATATTCCAAAATCACTTAAACCTTCCATAGAAGAACCTCCATTCCTCGAACTCAAACCACTTCCTCCTCATTTAAAATATTTATTTTTGAAGGAAGAACATAAACTGCCAGTAATTGTTTCTTCTTCCTTGACAGGTGATGAGGAAGATAAGCTCTTGAGAGTGCTGAAGGATCACATATATGCCATTGGATGGAGCATAGCTGACATCAAGGGAATAAATCCATCCATGTGCATGCACAAAATTTTAATGGAGAAGGAGGCACTCTCCCACCACTCAACCTCAAAGGAGATTGAATCCAGCTATGCAAGAAGTCGTCAAAAAGGAGGTAATCAAACTCCTTGATGCAGGTATGATCTTTCCTATATCCGATAAGCAAGTGGGTAAGTCATGTGCATGTTGTTCCTAAGAAAGGGGGAATCACTGTTGTTGAAAATGAAAATAACAAATTAATCCCCACTAGAACTGTGACTGGGTGGCGTGTTTGTATTGATTATCGCAAATTGAATGATGCCACAAGAAAAGATCACTTCCCCTTACCTTTTGTTGATCAAATGTTAGAGCGTTTGGTAGGTCATGCTTTCTATTGTTTTTTAGATGGTTATTCTGGATATATGCAAATCCCCATAGACCCCGAAGATCAAGATAAGACCACTTTTACTTGTCCCTATGGTACATTTGCTTATAAAAGAATGTCATTTGGTTTGTGTAATGCTCCTGCTACTTTTCAACGTTGTATGATGTCGATTTTTCATGATATGGTTGAAAAGTATATTGAGGTCTTCATGGATGACTTTTCTGTTTTTGGTTCTTCCTTCGACTCTTGTTTGATTAATTTGTCAAAAGTGCTAAAGAGATGTGAAGAAACGAATCTTGTACTTAACTGGGAGAAATGTCATTTCATGATAAAGGAAGGAATTGTCCTTGGTCACAAAATTTCTGAAAAAGGTATTGAAGTGGATAGAGCTAAGGTAGAGATCATAGAAAAGCTTCCTCCTCCCACTAATTTCAAAGGAAATTCGTAGCTTTATTGGGCATGCAGGTTTTTATAGGCGATTTATCAAGGATTTCTCAAGTATTACTAAGCCTTTAACTAATTTGCTAATGAAAGATGTTCCTTTTGTTTTTTCTGAGGATTGTTTACAAGCTTTTCAGGCATTAAAGCAAAAGTTGACCACAACCCCGATCATTGTTGCACCAGATTGGCATCTACCGTTTGAACTCATGTGTGACGCAAGCGATATTGCTTTATGGGCTGTTTTGGGGCAAAAGAGGGACAAATTCTTGCATGTAATCTACTATGCAAGCATGACACTTTCAGGAGCTCAATTGAACTACTCCACCACAGAAAAAGAGTTGATGGCTGTTGTTTTTTCTTTGGACAAGTTTCGGCCATACCTTGTAGGGAGTAAAGTGATAGTCCACACGGATCATTCAGCTTTGAAGTATCTCTTAAACAAGAAGGATGCCAAGCCAAGATTGATAAGATGGATCCTTCTACTGCAAGAATTTGACATAGAGATCGTGGATCGAAAGGGGACTGAAAACCAAATTGCTGATCATCTATCGAGATTGGAAAAGCCCGAGGAAGGTAAGTATGTAATTAGAGATGAATTCCCTGACGAGAAACTTTATGTCATCTTTAATTTACCACTGGTATGCTGATTTTGTCAACTATTTATAATGCAAATTTATTCCTTCTCATCTTACATATCAACAGAAAAAGAAGTTCTTTTCAGATTTAAAATATTATCTTTGGGAAGATCCTATTTTGTTTAGAATTTGTGCAGATGGCATTATTCGTAGGTGTATTCCAGCGGAAGAGGTAAGTTCTATACTTTCTCATTGTCATAGTGGTCCAACTGGAGGACATGTTGGGGCAAGTAAAACGGCCACAAAAATCCTTCAAGCTGGATTCTACTGGCCTACACTGTTCAAGGATGCACACTCTTATGTTTTGAATTGCAATGAATTCCAACGTGCTGGTAATATTTCAAGGAGACACGAAATGCCATTGAATAATATTTTAATCTGTGAATTGTTTGATGTGTGGGGAATTGATTTCATGTGGCCATTTCCAGATTCCTTAGGAAATAAATATATTTTGGTGGCTGCGGATTACGTATCCAAGTGGGTAGAAGCAAGTGCTTGTAGAACCAATGACTCTAAGGTTGTGATCCAATTTTTAAAGAAAAATATTTTTGCAAGATTTGGCACACCTAGAGCCATTATTAACGATGGGGGGAAAACACTTTTGTAATCGTTATTTTGAGTCTCTGTTAACTAAGTATGGGGTCACGCACAAGGTGGCAACACCTTATCATCCTCAAACTAGTGGTCAAGTAGAAGTATCAAATAGGGAGATTAAGAAAATTCTTGAGAAGACCGTTGGATCTTCGAGGAAAGAATGTGCTAGTAAATTGGATGATGCATTATGGGCATATAGAACAGCATTTAAAACCCATATAGGAACGTCCCCTTTTCGTTTGGTCTATGGAAAAGCTTGTCACCTTCCTGTTGAACTAGAGCATAGGGTATTATGGGCTACTAAATTTTTGAACTTTGATGTGCAAGCTACAGGTTATCAGCTGTCTTCTACAACTCAATGAGCTGGAGGAATTTCGTCTTGATGCATATGAGAATGCGAAAATCAACAAGGAAAAGACAAAGAAGTGGCATGATGCAAGGATTGTGCAAAGGGAATTTGAGTATGGACAAAAAGTTTTTCTTTATAACTCTCGTTTGAAACTCATGCCAGGTAAACTTCGTTCCAAATAGTCTGGGCCTTTTACTGTTACTGATGTTTTTCCCTTTGGTGTTGTAGAAATCCGTGGAGAATCTGGAAATCCCTTTAAGGTAAATAGACATCGACTAAAAATTTTCATAAAGGAATTTTGGAGCAAGAGGAGCCGAGTACTCCTTTGCACGATCCAACCTAATCTATAAAGGGAGTTGTCTAGCAATAGACAAGAAATTTAGCGCTTGTTGGGAGGCAACCCAGTGATTTATTTCGTTTCATTTTATTTTATTTTTTTTACTTTTTCATTCTATTAGGTTAATTCTCTGTGATTTTAGTGTGTGTAGGGAATATTGGAATAAAGGAATATGATTTAGATTCTGGAAAAGCTAAACTGTTGAAATAAAAGATTTCTAGCACTGAGGAATTCGACCATCCCCATGTAACAGTCTATTGAATTTAAAGCGACACTGTCAGGGAAGTGTTCTCTTGCTATTCTACATCCAAATTCTATATTCTTTTTGAATGGCATGACACTGAGGGCAGTGTAAATCTAAAATGTGGGGGGGATTTTATTTGTGTTTGTTTCATGTCACCACACTTAGCATATGCTTCAATGTTTAATCCTCGAGCATGAAATTTTTTCTAGTTATTCTTTGAGAAACCGCACTAGTGATTACATGATACACTAATTGACTTTCTAGATTTTTGAACACTCAAGAAATTACATCACACCTAGAATTGATTGAGATGAGCTGTAGTTGTAGCCGAAGGATTTGAGCACAAACTAGTTTTGTATCATATTTTGAGACATAATCTATGCACTTTAGGTCATACTTATATGAATTAATCGTGAATTAGTAAAAGGTGAGCTCATAAAAAAATTGAAAAAAAAAAGAGAGGAAAAGAAATAATCTAGAACTTGTCTGATTATATTTCGAGGCGAAAATACGGAGGAGAATGACTTAGGGATGATTTAGGCGATCTTTGGACCGTTTGAGCCTTTCGAGCCTACCCAATCCATCATTCAAATTCCTAGTATTCCCTTTTGAGCCTAATAAATCGAATGGAGTGTGTCAAAGACATACAGTTAGCCCCCATTCGTATTTCTTCAAAATCCCACATCAACTACCCAATTTTAGCTTATACACTATTCCTCTGCCTTAATTTTGAGATAAATAAACCCTTTTAACGCATTAAATTTTTCAATAACTACCGTGTGCTGATAATTGATGAGAAAAATTGGAGGAGTTTGAAAAAATCATGAAGAATGAGAAAGGAGTTGATGAAAAGATATATATAATTATAAAAAAAGGGAGGATTGAATGTTGTATGATGTGGTGATTGAAAAAAAAAAACTAAAAGAGAATGTTGTTGAAGATTGAAAAAAGCTGGAGGAATGATGAAATACAATAAGGGAAGGAAGATATGAGATGAAGGAATGCGCTGAAGGAATAATTGTTTATTTTCTCTCATTTTGAATATCCCTTACCTTTATTGTAGCCGTGAGTCGTGGCCTAACGTTATAAACTTAAAAAGGCCTATTAACCGGGTCATATTCCTCCAACATTTAGTGGAGAAGAGTATGAAAGACAAGCTTATGGAGAGTTTCTTTGAAAAAAAAAATTCAGAAAACATGAGCACTCCTTGAACTAAAACACCTTTGAGGAATATGAGTTTTGACTTCTACACTACACACGTCTCATTATCTTGATCTTTTCTAGTGAATGCTTGAGTTTTAAAGTTGCAACAAAAGTGAATTTTATGATTTTCAACGTGTGATCTTTTGATTGAGTGTGACACAATTTGGTATGTTGAAAAGTGTTGATTGTGTCATTTTGTGTGGTGAATCATTGAATATTCCTTCGGTATATTTTATTCTCTGATTTGTTCGAGGACGAACAAAGGCTAAGTGTCGGGGGATTGATAAGGCCAAATCTTGAAAAGATTTAGGGATTTGATTTAATAATATTTGCCCTTATCTAATATTTTTTATTCCTAATTATGTGCTTAATTGAATAATAATTGTAGATTTGAATAAAAGAGTAAAATGATTAAATTTGGAATAAAAGATGAATATATAAGACTTCAAAGAAAAAAAAAATATCAAAAGAAAGGAAATAAAATATTTTTATTCCTTGATGATATTGAAATCTTGAAAAATCTGTGTGAATCTTGATAAATATCTTATCACTTTCTTTATCTGATATGGGCTTAGAATGAAAGGAAGAAGGAGGCCCATTAAGAGTGAAGGCAAAAGCGTACAAAAGAAGGAGAGCAGAACGTAACAGAGAGAGGGAAAAAAAAAAGATAGAGCGCGGAAGAGAGAGGCGGAAGTGCAGAACAAAGGGAAGAAGCGTAGAACAGAAGCTACTGTGAAGTAGCATCAGTGCGGAAGAAGGAAAAGAAGCAAGAGGATTCCACGCACACGCTACGAATCACTGAGAACTCTTTCCTTCTTTCTTAACTATGTTTTCTGCATAAAATTTAAACACTGATTTTGACTTTTATTTTAAGTTTATGGAGTAGATTTTTATAGACTAAGGCCATGATAGGGCCGAGACATATTATTTTTTGATGTTTTGAGTTTTATTCAATTAGATTATTTATTTTATTCATTGATTGATGTCGTTTTTCACGTGTTCTTTTAATTTGGCCAATTAAATAGAATATTTATTGGTTAATCTAAAACCGGAAGGTGATAGATTAATATTTGCTTACACAGATCAATCAACACATGGTTAAATTGACTAGAAATAGTATTCGGTTTCAGTGTGCGACTTTAGGTTGAAAGACTGGAATTTCACAGCGATCTAATGCGGTTGAATCTAATTAAATTCAGTTAGGAATAATTGGACTGTTAGATTTAATTAAGTTTATTAATTCGAGGAATCGTTTAATAAATAATTTTGAGAATTCCGTCGTGAATTAAATAAGTAATTTATTGAATATGAATTTGACACGTAGATTATAAATTGTCTCGGTACCGTTGTGCAGCCTTAGTCGTTTTTAAATAATTTGAATTTTCGTCTAAATTAATAATTTGGATTTTTTTTTGCTTTAGTTAATTTATTTAAATTGTTTTATTTAGTTTTCATTGATTTATCTCCCATCATTTGAATTTTATTAGCCTAAATTAGGAAAAATAATTCATATTCTAGTAATTAAACATCGATCTATGTGGGTACGATACCTGAACTCATCTCCAAATATTATTACTTGACCTAGTCCGCTTGCTAGATTTATTCCCAATCGAAGTCGTCGGTCAATGTTCAACCGCTGGCAGAGATATTCATCAAAGCTTGGTAATTTCTGTTGAATTGTCAAGCAGCACTACCATGAGGATTTTTCATCTCCATTGATCTTTAAGGTACTTTCTTGCATCGGCCTATGAGATTCTCAAATATTCGATTTCTCCAACCATGTTTTCTGAAAAATAAATGAGAACCACATGAGAAATAATGGAGTGTTGATCAACAAAACTATGCTTTGTATTGTCATTGATGTGGCAATTGTCACTTCTTTATGTGATGAAATGAATGTTGCCATTTTTGAGTTTATGGCTTGTCAAAATTCCGGAAAATGAGATCTCATCCTCAGTGAATTTTGTATAGCATCACAATTTTCTCATGCTGGTGCCTTTCTTGTAAGCACATGGAAGATTATATAAGTTGCATAAGCTATAGACAAAGCTTTGAATATGCACACCAAGAGAGCCGCTCTGTTAAGGTGCAAGCATTGGGTGTTTCAAGGTGTTGTTTGTCAAAAAACTCATTCAAACATATGCACAAATACCTTGAGTGCAGCATGAAATGTGGCAAATTCTATAATGTTTTTGTGATGGAGGATTGAAAAAATAGTGAAATAGACTTACCTCGAGAAGATGTGGCTTGATGTAAAGGAGATTGATGATGGCGATTTTCAAAAACTCGGATGACATCACAAAGTTGATGGAGCGGCAATTTCTTCGGGAAAATTAGTTGGCACCGATAGAGGTTTTGGGGAAGTGAGAAATAAAAAGATAAAGAAAGGTTTAAGGAAGGTGAGAGGAATTAGGGGGTTCAGGGAATGCACACTTGGATTTAACTTGATGGAAGAAAAACATATGTCTCGATCAATTCTTCTTCAAGTCTGTAGAACATTTCCTTTCAACCATGTGATTATACGTTGTGCTCTGAATAGTTAGAGACCAAATAAAGCAAATAAATAGCTAACTTGATCCACTGGGTTGAAATGGTTAAATTAGCCAAAATAGGCCAAATTGGACATTGGCCCAAATTGGCTAGAGGGCAATTGTCGTGCCTAAAAAATAATCCAAAAAACCCACTTTGAAGCCAATGAGCAGTAGCCCAACAAAGGAAAGCTCGGGAGAATATCGGTTGGCCTAAGGAAAAGCACGATGCACCATTACACGACGTGGAAATCGTGGGGAGATCATGGAATGTGGCAGAAACTCCCCAGTGGAGGGTGACAAAAGCAGAAGAAATAATCAGAAAAAAACCCCGACAAAATAAACACAAAAATCTACAACAAATCTCTGCAGAATTCTCTCAATTCTATGCATGTTTATTTCAATTTCTAGCAGTCAAGTATTTGAATTTTTTACATATTCTTTCAATTTTATTGTAGAATGTTGATCAAAATTCATAACAGTATATTTAAGTTTGACGTTATCAATGGATTCTCTCTATAATTTCTGTATTTTTCTCAGTTTACACGTTTAGCTTTGAAGCCATTTCGAAGGAATTATAACTAACGATCAAATCGAGACTCGCAACGTTTGATAGGGAAGTCAGATTATTTCACATTTGGCACGAACACGTGTCTGGCACGCCCGCAATTTTCGTGATAAACAACTTGAAACAAAAAATAAAGTAACATATTGTTTTTTAACGAATATTTGAAGGAAGATGTAAATTTGTTATACTTGTGTCTTTTATTATGATATTTTTTATTAATCTTTTTTAAAAATGATATTTTTTTTATTATTAACTAAATATATTTGAAGAGCATTTTACTTTCCTGCACAATGGATTATCATTTCGTAGTTGATTTATATAAATTTTCAGTTTCTTAATTTATGTGAGATTCAATTAAATTGCAATTATGTTCCCATTTTTTAGTTGCTAAGATCTTTAATTGGTGCCTTTTTTAAAATTAATAACAATTTCCTGGAATGTAGCTAGTGGTTATGATCGATTCGATAAAAAAGAGGGAACAGTGTGTTTTTTTCGTTGGGGATTTCCTGGAACAAGTCGTCGCATATTATTTAATTAGTAAATTGTAATAATAACTTTTAAATTTCATTTAAACTGCTATAGCTAATGAGTAATGCATTCCTGTAAAAATAGTAAATCGAAAGATCACATGTTACCAAATTTTGTGTTCTGAATTTATAAATTTTTCTGATATATATATTTACAAAATAATTTTTTTTTACTAAATTCTTTAAATTCTTCATGTAGTTAAATTGTTCTAAAAGATTCATATTTTATAAGATTATTTATATATTAAAATTTATAATTGTCGATATAACTTCTCAAATTAATTTATTAAACTCTCTGCATTTGATTAATAATAATAAAATATGTTAGTATTAAACGTCACATTATCATATCATTGTACTATTGTATATTTAATTGTTGTTCTATATATCTTCTTGTGATATCATTTACTTATAAAATAACAATAAAATAATGCTAAAGAGAGAAAATTTAAAAATATAAAATATAAAGATATATTAATTGAAAAATTGTATTCTATATTATTTTATTGTTATTAACTTTAATTTTCTAACTAATTTATTCGTAGCTAGGGATGTAAACGATCCAAACCAAGCCAAACAGTATCAGGCTTGAGCTTGGTTTGTTTAAAACTGTTTGAGGCTCGAGCTCGATTCGAGCTTCTATTATCAGGCTCGAGCTTGGTTTGTATTGAAATTACTGAGCTCGTTAAAAGCTCGAGCTCGGCTCGTTAAAAGCTCGTTTAACATGTTAATCAAGCCAGGCTCGAGCTCGGCTCGTTAAAAGCTCGTTTAGCATGTTAATCAAGCCAGGCTCGAGCTTGATTCATTAATAGCTCGTTTAACATGTTTAACAAGCCTGGCTTGAGATCGTCTCGTTTTCAAGCTCGATAAGCATAGAATTGAGCTCGAGTTTGAGTTTGAATCGAGCTTGTTAAAAATTAAATATATCTATAAACTAGTTTTAAATCAGACATAAAAATATAAATTCATTCATAAATAACCAAAACGACACAAAAAAGAGCAAAAAAAAAAACATAAATAAGTATATTATTGAACATTCCAAAATCATGTTTGCGAGCCACCTAAACGAGCCCGAGCTCGAGCTCGAGTACAAGTCACCTAAACGAGCCGAGCTCGAGCTCGCGGGCCTATTATCAAACATGTTTGCGAGCTCACGAGCCGAATTCCTTAGGCTTGAGCTTGGTTTGATTAAATTTTCGAGCTCAAAATCGAGCTTGGGCTTGGTTTGATATGATTAACAAACAAACTCAAACGAGCTTTTTATCGAACCGAGCTTCGAATAGCTCGCAAACCGTTTGGTTCATTTACATCCCTATTCGTAGCGACAATTGCCAAACTAAAAACTAATATTAATCATGATTTAAATAATATAACAATTATTTCTCCCTTTAATTTCTTTCAATACTGACAAATGCTCCTATTAATTTCAACTGTTTGGAATATTTGCTAATTGCTAAGGCCTTGCCTAAACTACATGTAAGCGATATGGAAATTTAATGTATGAATACAACGTTATTTTAAATTTTAGTAATTGATGAATGAAAGAGGAGACCAAGTGTAGGTACAAAATCAGTAGTATAAAAAAAGGGATACTAGAAAAAGAATCAAGAATTGGTCAGCAACCTATTTCAAGAAGAGTTTTTGCATTGAACCAGTACACAATCCTCCAGAAACTGAGTGAGCTGAGAAGAGTACAATTTCGGGTCGTTCCGAAAATGATCCACATGGGGTGTAGAAACGAAGTTACAGGCTCTAACCTCAACCCCACTACGCCGTTGCCCTTCGATGAAGGACTCGACCGACCCTGCTGGAATCACTTTGTCGGCAGAGCTGTAGATGTATAGTTGCGGGCATGATGGTTGTTGAGATGATAATAGACTCAGTACATCTGAGAGCCTCCTGTGATTTTTCAGAAATAGGTAAGCAGTGTAAGTGTCATGCAGAAAAATGGCATTGAATGCCGTAAAACGTAATCTCTGCTATGATATCAATCAGTATATACTAAATCAATATAGCTAGGACAAGTTAATCGATACCTATTTACGGAAGGATAATTCAAAACCACTCCAAAGAACTTCTCTAGAATGAGGAGCAGAGCTGCCTCAGTTAATGCGGGTTTTACTTCAATGGAGGTTCTGGTTTCAGCCAGTGCCCCCGTATTTGGTTCATCGAAAGAACCCTTCGTCGAAACACTGTTTTTCTTCAGAAAAGCTGCAGAAAATCCAGAAGCCCAGACCTAGATAGGTATAAAAACAAGTCAAAAAAAAACTTTTACCTCATGCACAAGATAAAAGTTTATGACATAGAACACATTTCAACCAAATTTAATGTACAAATACACTTTTCCTCATCTCTGTTAGGCGTTAGCAGAAAGCGTATCCTGGTCTTAGTTTTTAGTTTACCGTACAACCAGATGACAGACGATGAAACTACAGAACTAGTCAAGAAACTCACTCGATAATATTGGACAAATTATGTACAAAATAGAAAGGCCAGAGAACGGTAAACATTCTCATAATATAGCTGGTCGTATAGGTCAGCTTCAGATACAGGTAATTATGTATGACAGATTAAAATTATCTATATTAAGCATATTACGCAAAGACGATTTTCAAATTCTATCATTTAAGTAAGCCGAGAAAGGTTGTCCTCGTTTAACCACGCAAGAAATATTACCTGAGGATCAGGGGCCGCCACAGGAGCAGAATCCACAATGCAGCCTTTAATCCTTTCTATTAGATCAGAATCCTTCTTCTGAAGCTTTTCCAAAATGACCCCATAACTGCAATACAAACAAGATACACATACATCACCGCATTGCTTTACTACATATATCTCAAAATCCACTCCTCAACATCATTGTATGGTGGCAAATGAAATGAAGCTACATCCGAGCTTCTCAATTTATTATTGTACCCAAACTAGAGCCAAAAGAATTCAAATACAAGTTTCTAGTCGAGCTTCAAGCTAGCATTATAAATTTGAGTTCAATTTCGAACGTACGAATATAAATAGCATTTGGTTTAATTTGATAAATCATTATAAAACAAGGAAACTTACGTTAACCACCCAGTATTACTGAAAGTATGAAAGACCAAATTTTTCCCATGCTCCTCCTCAAGCCACTCAGCAAGATGATTCACAAGCAATTCTACATTTTTCTCAGCTTTTCCTCCAACTTGATAGCTGAGGACCTCGGACATGGGGAAAGTAAACGTTATCACATGAAACCCTCTTGAAGTATACCATTCGGCATATCTCTTAAGATGCTTCTGCTTTGCCCCCAGCCACCCTAGCAAGACAACTACTGTCCTAGCTTTATTCGAAGAACCACCGGATAACTCAACGGTGTTAGGCTCCGGCAAATGCCATCTATACAAAACATCAGATGGCGATGACGGAATATCATATCTATCTACAATGGGATTAGCGGATTTTCCCAAGTTGGCCGAGCGATATAAATCAAATAAAACAGGAGAAGACATGGCCAAAGAATGATAATGATAATTCGAGTTAGTGTTAGGGAATGGTATGCGTGCCTTAGGCATGGGAACCTGAATTCTAGTAACAAAACGCAATTGGGTCAATCTCGAAACCGAAATCTGAGAGACCCACGACGAATTTCTTGTTTCTCGTGATGAATGTGATGAAATGGAAGAAGGGTTTGATTCTTCCAAAGAAGATGAAGTGTTAGAAGATCTTGAAGGGGAAAATTTGTCGAAGAAATCAGCAGATATGGAGGCTGCAGCTACCGCAGAGGCAGCAATAACCGGCCTCTGAAAGAATCCGGCAAAAGAACCCATGATTTTTCAACAATCTTTATCTCATTCAAACAACAACCAATTTCTTATCTCCGCAAAATCTAACGAACACCAAGAAATCAAATAAACTAAGCGCCTCAATAATTCTGTACACTTAATTCAGTCACGCACAACCCACAAATCCAAGAAGACAAAACCAGAACAACCTGCGTGAAAGTTGATTATAAATAAAGTTCTATCAAAATTATGATAACACCAATCCGATAAACATTAAAAAGATCGAAAATTGAAGAGGGCCGCAACCAGATCAGCACGAGACGAATAAATTAAAGTCAAAATCGGGCTGCCAGCAAAGATGACAGCCCGACACAATCCACCGACCGCGAGCAAGAATTCGTCCGCCTCGGAGACTTAATTGTTCAACGCGTTTCTTGAATCACTTCCTTCTCCGCTCCTTCTTTATATGTATATATATAATATTGAATTAAAAGTCTTGGCTAATATTTGCTTGCTCCATGACTTCTAACAACCAACGAATCCTTTTTGCCCGCTCCGAAAATGACGGAATGAGAAATCCAATCAAATTGGAATTCTGGATATCAAATTTAAATTTGAGATGGGATTCTATGAATTTTTTTATAAATATTATTAATTTTGTTTAGGGGAAATTCTAATCAGCCAGTTTTTATTTTGATATTTTAAATAGACAAATTTCATTTTTTTAATAAAAATTATGATATAATATTACTACATAGGCCAATGTTATATTTATGTCAAATAAAAAAGAATAAAACTACGAAAAAAAATAACATAATAAAATAAAATTTTAATAATATGAATTATCAAAATCGTAAAAACAAAAGATATGTGACTTAAACATAGTTCTTTTATTTATATTTCATAAAATTTTAAAAATATTATTGATTTTATATTAGAATGATTTTTAAAAATGCTTTTTATTTTGTGTATCTAAAATTATATAAAATTTTGAAACATAAAAGTGATGTAGAGTATTGTTTTTAGGGGTGCGTTTTGGTTTTCTATTTTATAAATATAAAATTTAATATCTTGACTTTTTCCTTCGATTCGATTTTCTATCAAAAAGGTTCATATATTTCGATTTTGATAATTATTTAAATTAATAGTAAAAATATATTTTAAAATATAATATATTATCTTCTTAGATATTTTATAAATAAAACATTTAAGCATAAAATTTAAA
This sequence comes from Primulina eburnea, assembly GCF_022965805.1. Lineage (NCBI taxonomy): Eukaryota > Viridiplantae > Streptophyta > Magnoliopsida > Lamiales > Gesneriaceae > Primulina > Primulina eburnea. Next base: position 9,921,010 of record NC_133116.1, read on the forward strand.
TAAACTAAAAAATTATTCAAAATGATTCTTCATCAGTAAAATATAATGTCATAAATTATATAATCTAAATAAAATTATAAACAATTCATTAATTTAATGAAAATTCGGTTTTTTCGATCGGTTCGATTTTGACATATATAATCCGAAATCGAGCAATATAAATTATCGATTTTAACATTTATATCTGAATTCAATAATTCATAGGTCCTTTGTTTTTATTAATTTAGCTACTATCTTTAAATTTATAAAATTGAACAAACTTGACTATTGACAAATTAAACTTAATTTAATGTATAAAAAATAAGAAAAACGCCGAGTCACCCTTTCGTCATTAAGCACGTGTTTAATTATTTTTCCCCAATTAGAATATTCTTTAATGGGAATCAAATTATATATTAATAATATTCTGAAAGAATATTCGGATATTACATCTTATTTCCGGTATTTTATTGGGATACGTATATTTAGACTAGATGAGGACATGTATATAATCGATCTATTACGTTTATTGTGTAATATAATAATTTTATAATTTCAGAAAAAATTTTATGATATTTTATTCGAATAAATATTTAATATGAGCCATATTAAACTAATACGTGAGATAGATTTGTTGAATTTTGCAGAATCTCACATATTTCTAAATATTTTCACATAATCTTGTAAATTTATTTTGTAAACTTTTCATAGAATCATATAGATTTTGTAATTTATTATTTTGATTTTTATTTATTTATTTGAACTAACAACTTAAAGCGAAAGAACTTTTATTTATTTCAAATATTTCTCTCTCAATAATATATATATATATATATATATATATATATATATATATATATATATATATATATATATATATATATATATATATATATATATAGTTTTAAACTATTGTTAACAACAAACGAATATGTTTTTAATAAATACAAAAAAATAAATAAAAGTTATATGGATGAGAAAAGAATGAAAATTGGTGTTTGTACTGAGTATGTAAGTTTGAGAGATTTTTCAATTAAGTGTACATCCAAATTTTTGGGTTGAATCAATAACATTTTTTGATATTTTATTGTGGTACCTCATGTTTAATTCATGTATTTAATAGAATTCTATAGAGTCATTAAAAGTTATTGTCATTTTGAATACCAATAGACTTTTGTAGAGTTTTTAAAAGTCAAGTTTGAATACCACATACTTTTTAAAATTCTACAAAACTTTACATTGAATACCGCTAAACTTTTATAGAGTATATAAAAGTCTAGATTGAATACATCTAGATTTCTAAACTCCATAAAAGTCATTAAAAGTTTAGAACCAATACACCCTCTAGTTTTGGTGATCGATAAATAACAATATCGAGCTCTTTCGGATGCAGACATTCTTTTATTTTAATTTCATGTTTTTAGACCATTTGATCATTTCAAGCCGTTCAGAATGAAGATCAGAAGTTCAAGCCGTTTTTGCAACAAAGTCAATATGCAGATTATCTGAACTCTAGCTAAAAGATATAATCTGTTAAACTGACCAGATCAAAGTCCTGCTTACAGTACACTAGTTCAAACCGTTGAAACTTCAACAACATTGTAGCTTGTCAGAGTTGAGTAATTTCAAAAAAGATATTACAAGACAAGTCGTTCAACAAACTGCTATTTTTAGAATGATAAAATAATATCTTATCAACTCTCGAATGACATAAAGCTGACTATTTAGTTCATGGTCGGTCAGTTTTTTGAAAAGAAAATAGTCTAAAATCGTAAAAACACGGGGAGCATTAAATGAGCATTTAATGATAGGTACGGTGAGTGAAAGCGGCATGTTCATTCTGTCGAGTAATAATACAGATGATCGTTGAAAAGAAAATCTAGCATTTGGAGCTCTTCAACTATACATATGAAGATTCAAGAACTTCAAAGAACACTCTTGAACTCTCATGCATCTGCCTATCTGCTTTTGCAAAAGATTTTTTATCGCACTTAAGCTAACATAATCTCACGACCGTCAAAGCACATGCCTATCAAAATATATCATATCTGTGAGGATAATTCTGTGATACATTACTGACTCGAGCTTTCAAGCTAACTGTTGCATTATTTATGTTGTTTTCTAGTGAATCAAGGGTTCTAAAACATTCAGATATTGTAAAGTGATCACTAAGAGTTTCAGCTTAGGCAATGATAAGTCCTAGTTGAAGTGAGTCGTTACAAGACGTTGTAAAGCCAAAGTCTAAGTTGTTGAAATGGTGATGTAGGAATACTATATCTGAATATCCATAAAAAAAATTATGTCTCATTTCATTACGCCACTTTACGTTCATGCATATTATTTTCAAGTCGCTTGTTGTTAACCGTTGAATGCATTATATAGTTCATCACTAGTCAACCCGAACCATTTCAGCACTTATTCACTTTTCAGTGATCCAGCGAAATCTAATCGTTCGAGAATATTTCTTAACAATCTAAAAGAAGTTAAGAGTTGTTCAAAGTTTCGAAATATTCATCCTCCTTCAAGCTCTAATCTGATCCCAACAAATTCATATATGAAGTGAAAAGTAAAATTTTGTGCATAAAAAAGTACTTTTTATGAGTTGAGTCAGGTAAGAAACTTGTCTCATAAAATTTACCAGCGAGACGATGATGTTATAGATGTTTTATATTTAAAAGATTTAATATTTGGTATTCGATAAATGGATAAATTTAAAGGATGTTCTATTATATAATTTTGCCATCGCTTATTAAAAAGAAGTCGAAATGATTTTTTGTCCAGAGACAATAAAATTAGGAATGACAATTTCATCCGAACCCGTTGGAGAATCTGATACCTGACCCGAATAGAAGAGTATATGGAGGGATTTTTAGACCCGATTAAATAATTGGGTAATCGGGTATGGGGATTTTCGGGTTTGGTTATGGAGGCGGGTTTGATATAATCCGACACACATCCGACCCGAATACCCGTTTAAATTAATATATATGTATATATATAGTAATTATATTTATTTATATTAAAGATTTATCTTCTCAAATCCAAGTAAATCGATACTTTCTTTTCCTCTTGCTCTTTCACTTTCACTTTTACATTTCAAGGTTTTACCGCTCTTTTATTTTGCATTCAATTTTTCATCTTCTCCATTGGTAAGTTTATTCCAATTTGACTTCAAAAATTGAAAAATATTTTATTTTTGTTGAATTGCGTACTTTTATTCAACTAATATAAACTATTTTTAATATTTTGTTATTTTTTCTATAAGTTTATTTTGTAAATTTTTATCATTAATAATTTTTCATATTGTTCATTTAAATATTTTTTAAATATTCATAACTTCATTGAAAAAATTTAAATTCGGGAAAATTCAATTGTATATGATAATAGAATATTTGGGTAGGGTATGAATATCCGATAATCCGATGGGTATGGGGATGAAGATGAAATTCAATACCCAATGGGTATGGGGATGGGTATGGAGATGAATTCAATAAATGAGTATGGAGATAGATGTATGAAATCCGACTCATACCCTACCCATTACCATCCTTACATAAAATACCAATTTTGTTGTTTTATATACTTCTGGGTTTGAATCTCACACATGTGCGTTTAGCAAGAAAATCTTCTCCACATTGTATAAATAAATAACACTTTTAATCATAAATAGCCATTGTTTTTGTTGAAATATTATTTAAAATGTGAAAAATATTTGTGTTGAAAATGTGAATGTTGAATGTTGAAAAATAGGTGTTGAATATTGAAAATTAGTGTGTGATGATGTAGGTAATGATGTATTTTATTTTTGGATTATGTGTAAAGATTTCCTATAAATAGATCTCTCATTTGTGAAGAAAATCACAATTGAGTAGAGAGAAAAATATTATAAAGTGTGTAGTTTGGTAAATTTTGAGAGTTTGAGATTTTTACTTTTTACCATAAATTTTTACTTTTTCACAACACGTTATCAGCACGAAGCTCTAAAAGTCCTACATACTAATCCAAGCTCCAAACAGAAGAAAAAGGTAACAAAAGTAATAATATTTATTTTACTGTTATTTATTTATTGTGTATTTATTTAATATACAATATAATGTTATTATTAGAAATAATAAAAATAAATTTTTCATAAAACTTGTTATAAATCCTGGGAGGATGTTAAGACGACATCCCACACTCCCGGTAAGGGATACGACAAGTATAAAAGCCTATACGGTTTTTAAACAAAAAGTAATAATATTTATTTTACTGATATTTATTTATTGTGTATTTATTTAATATACAATATAATGTTATTATTAGAAATAATAAAAATAAATTTTTCATAAACTTGTTATAAATCCTGGGAGGATGTTAAGACGACATCCCACACTCCCGGTAAGGGATACGACAAGTATAAAAGCCTATAAGGTTTTTAAACAAAATAAATTATGACGATCATTATAATATTATGATATGATATACATAATTATTTAAACATGTCTAACATTATATACATCATATTATTAACATAAAATTATACAAATACATACATTTATTTTTTTGTACACCAACGGTCATAAACGGTAACAAACGGCTAGTTTTTGCCCTATAAATATCATCTCACAAACACATTCAATCACTCCAACTTTCTCTTCTTCTCTAAAAATTATTCATCATCAAATTTTTCGAAGAAAAAAGAAGATGGCTTTCTCAAGGATATTTTTAATTATTTTGGTTATCATACTCACGAGTCTTGTATTTATCGGAGAATATCCCCCTCGTGCGTTTTCTTTATTTTTACAAATACTTGTACTTGTTGTTTATCCGTTACTTTGTATTGCAATATTTATTAACTAATAAAATGCATCGTAATTTTTTTTAGTACCACCATGTCAAATTTAACAAAGCTCGAATTTATTGCGCTCGACATCACGGGAAAGAATTATATGCCATGGACTCTAGATGTAGAAATGCATCTTGAGTCATTGGGTCTAAGCGAGACCATTAAAGAAAATGGCATATGCACGTCACAAGAAAAGGCAAAAGCCATGATATTTTTGCGTCGACATCTCGACGATGGATTGAAATGTGAATATCTGACTGAAAAAAATCCCATGGCTTTGTGGAAGGGATTAAAAGAAAGATTTGAACATATAAGGGAAGTTATACTTCCGACCGCCCGGGATGAATAGAACACACTGAGATTCCAAGATTTTAAAAAAGTCAGTGATTACAATTCGGCGATGTATAGAATAATCTCGCAATTAAAATTTTGTGGACATGAGGTCACAGAATCTGAGATGCTTGAAAAAACATTTTCCACATTTCATGCATCAAATATTACTCTACAGCAACAATATAGAGTACGTGGATTTGCGAGATATTCTGAGCTCATCGCCTGTCTTCTTGTGGCGGAAAAGAACAACGAGCTATTAATGAGAAATCATCAGTCCCGACCCACTGGATCAACAGCATTTCCAGAAGTAAATGCTGTAAGTAAAAATGAATTTATACCTGGAAACCAAAATCAATTTCAAAGACAAGGTTTTGGTCGAGGTCGAGGTCGAAGTCGTGGACGTGGACGTGGACGTGGACGTGGAATTGGTCGTGGTCGTGGACGCGGCCGTGGTTTTGAAAATAATAGAGATAGTTATAACTCATCTCAAAAGAGCGTCCCAAACCATCCACAGAAAAGACATCATGAGAATACAAGTGTTAATGAGAATCACTCAAAAAGATATGAAAGTTCTTGTTACAGATGTGGTACTCCAGGACATTGGTCCAAATTTTGTCGAGCCCCTGAGCACCTTTGTAAACTTTATAAAGAATCATTAAAGGGGAAAGAAAAGGAGACCAACTTCACTGAACGCAGTGACCGTTTGAGTGATTCAACTCATCTTGATGCTGGTGATTTTATGAATGATTTCTCTGGAAATGATCAACATGTTGGTGGGATAGAAATGAACAATTTTGATGCTGCAGATTTTCTCAATGATTTTTCTGAAAATGAACAATATAGTGGTAGAATATAAATGTACAATAATTTGTTTTTCATGTATTCATATAATAATGTTTTATTGTACAATTATGATATGTGTTATATTTATATATGTATTGTCAGTAATTTTATTTCATTGCATATTTTTTTGAAGTTCAAATATGGAAAATGCTATGAGCAAAGCTGAAGTTTGCATACCCGATAGTGGTACAACGCACACTATCCTCCGAGATAAAAGATATTTCTTGGAATTAAAACCAACAAAAACAACGGTGAACACAATATCAGGTCCTGTAGACTTGATTAAAGGATGTGGTAAAGCACAATTTTTGTTACCTAATGGTACAAAATTCTTGATCAATGATGCTTTATATTCACCCCAATCGAAAAGAAATTTGTTGAGTTTTAATGATATATATTCCCATGGGTATGATACTCAAACAATGAATGAAGGGAATGAGAAATATATGTGTCTTATCACATATAAATCAGGAAAGAAATATGTGATTGAAAAACTATCAATGCTCCCTACTGGATTGCATTATACACATATAAGTCCCATTGAATCAAACATGGTAGTTGATAATTCCTCGATATTAACCAATTGGCATGATCGATTGGGACATCCTGGTTCAACAATGATGCGAAGAATTATAGAAAATACACATGGTCATCCACTGAAAGACCAGAAGATCTTTCAGAATAATAAGTTTCAATGTAAAGCATGTTCTCTTGGAAAACTTATTATAAGACCATCACCAGTCAAAATCCAAACTGAATCACCAATGTTTCTTGAACGTATTCAGGGTGATATTTGTGGACCAATCCATCGACCATGTGGACCATTCAGATACTTTATGGTATTGATTGATGCCTCCAGCAGATGGTCACATGTATGTTTATTGTCAACTCGAAATGTTGCATTTGCAAGATTACTTGCTCAAATAATAAAATTGAGGAATCAATTTCCCGATTATACAATCAAGAAAATTAGACTTGATAATGCTGGTGAATTTACTTCCCAGACTTTCAATGATTATTGTATGTCTATGGGAATCATTGTTGAGCATCCTGTTGCTCATGTACATACACAGAATGGATTGGCTGAATCATTGATTAAACGTCTGCAAATGATTGCTAGACCAATGATTATGAAAACAAAGCTCCCTATTTCTATATGGGGACATGCAATTTTACACGCTGCTTCATTAATTCGCATCAGACCAAGTGCATATCATAAATACTCCCCATTGCAGCTTGCATTTGGTAAAGAACCAGACATTTCTCATCTGAGAATTTTTGGATGTATGGTGTATGTGCCTATTGCACCACCACAACGAAAGAAAATGGGACCTCAAAGAAAGGTTGGAATTTATATCGGTTATGATAGTCCATCAATTATTCGATATCTTGAACCTCAGACAGGAGATGTGTTCACAGCACGTTTTGCTGATTGTCATTTTAATGAGGAAATCTTCCCAATGTTAGGGGGAGAACAAAAACATACCGAAAAGAAATTACATGGTATGTATCATCATTGTTACATCTGGATCCAAGAACAAAACAATGTGAAAAAGATGTACAACAAATTGTACACTTGCAAAGAATAGCAAATCAAATACCAGATGCATTTGCAGATACAAAAGGGGTAACTAAATCATATATACATGCTGCAAATGCCCCTGCTCGAATTGAAATTCCAAAGAAACAAATGGAAGATACTCATGATGTCATTAAACGCCTGAAGCGTGGAAGACCAGTCGGTTCCAAGGATAAAAATCCTCGAAAAAGAAAATTCATAGAGAAACATGATGATCACAAAATAGAGAATGTTGTTCCTGAAGAAACACATGATGATGAAAATGTTCTGTCAGAACCACATGATGATGAAAATGTTCTGTCAGAACCACAAACTGACGAGAATCATGAAATCTCTATCAATTACATTAATACTGAAAAAATATGGAACCGAAAAGATATAGATGAAATTGATGATATATTTTCTTATAATGTGGCAATCGACATCATAAATGATAATGAAGATCATGAACCAAAATCTTTTGGTGAATGTAAAAATCGGCAGGACTGGATAAAATGGAAAGAAGCCATCCAGGTTGAATTGGATTCGCTAAATAAACGTAATGTTTTTGGACCTATAGTCCTTACACCTGAAGGTGTAAAACCTGTTGGATACAAATGGGTTTTTATTCGAAAGCGAAATGAGAAAAATGAAATAGTAAGATATAAAGCTCGACTTGTTGCACAGGGTTTTTCTCAAAGGCCTGGAATTGATTATGAAGAAACGTATTCTCCTGTGATGGATGCAATTACGTTTCGGTATTTGATTAGCTTGGCGGTATCTGAAAATTTAGAAATGCGTCTTATGGATGTTGTTACAGCTTACTTATATGGATCACTTGATAGTAATATATATATGAAAATCCCTAAAGGATTTAAGATGCCTGAAGCACAAAGTTCAAAACCCAGGGAATGTTATTCTGTGAAATTACAAAGATCATTATATGGGTTAAAGCAATCAGGTCGAATGTGGTATAATCGACTAAGTGATCACTTGATGAAAAAGGGATATGTAAATAATTCAATATGCCCTTGTGTTTTCATTAAGAAAACAACATCCGGATGCGTAATTATTGCTGTATATGTTGATGATTTAAACATCATTGGAACGAATAAGGAAATTCAAGAAGTTGTGTCATACTTGAAGGAAGAATTTGAAATGAAGGATCTTGGAAAAACCAAGTATTGTCTGGGTTTACAAATTGAACAAAAAGAATGTGGAATGTTTGTTCACCAGACAAATTATACAGAAAAGATCCTTAAACGTTTTAATATGGATAAAGCAAATCCTTTAAGTACTCCAATGGTTGTTAGATCATTAAACATAGAAAAGGATCCATTCCGTCCATGTGAAGATGATGAAGATATTCTTGGTCCAGAAGTACCATATCTAAGTGCCATCGGTGCCCTTATGTACCTTACAAATTGTACAAGGCCTGATATATCTTTTGCCGTAAATCTGTTGGCAAGATTTAGCACATATCCAACAAAGAGACACTGGAACGGAATTAAACATATATTCCGTTATCTACGAGGAATGACAGACTTGGGACTTTTGTATTCAAAAGATGCTAATTCAAGTATGATTGGTTATGCTGACGCTGGATACTTATCTGATCCACACAAGGCACGTTCCCAAACTGGATATGTATTTACTCGTGGAGGCACTGCAATTTCTTGGCGTTCACAGAAACAAACGCTCGTAACTACTTCATCAAATCATGCTGAGATTATTGCACTACATGAAGCAAGTCGTGAATGTGTGTGGTTAAAATCAATGACCCAACATATCCAAATCTCATGCGGATTATCATTCGATGAGAAACCTGTGATACTATATGAAGATAATGCTGCATGTGTTGCTCAAATGAAAGAAGGATACATAAAAAGCGACAGAACTAAACATATTCCTCCTAAGTTCTTCGCATTCACCAAGGAGCTTGAGAAGAATAAATGTATTGATGTTCGTCACATTCAATCAAGTGAAAACTCATCAGATCTCTTCACAAAGGCACTTCCTAAGTCAATATTCAGAAAGCACATATATAATATTGGGATGCGCAATCTACGAAATTTGTGAAGAATTGTTCATGTCAACATCAGGGGGAGTTTACGTGACTGCACTCTTTTTCCCTTACTATGGTTTTTATCCCAATGGGTTTTTCCAAGTAAGGTTTTTAACGAGGCAGTACAAAACACGTAATGAAGACATCATCGTATCATGATCATCATCACAAGGGGGAGTGTTGAAATATTATTTAAAATGTGAAAAATATTTGTGTTGAAAATGTGAATGTTGAATGTTGAAAAATAGGTGTTGAATATTGAAAATTAGTGTGTGATGATGTAGGTAATGATGTATTTTATTTTTGGATTATGTGTAAAGATTTCCTATAAATAGATCTCTCATTTGTGAAGAAAATCACAATTGAGTAGAGAGAAAAATATTATAAAGTGTGTAGTTTGGTAAATTTTGAGAGTTTGAGATTTTTACTTTTTACCATAAATTTTTACTTTTTCACAACAGTTTTTTGCTTTATGAAAAATTGCATTCGGGGAATTAATATTTTATAGTAGACCGTCTTTCCGACTGGCGGAATCAACTTGAATACTGATATTTTAACCGATTCAACCAAATATTTTTCTGAAAAAGCCATACAATCGTATTGTTTCATAATTTTTTATTATTATTATTGCTAATTTTTTGAACAAAAAAGTTGTATATTCATGTTTATTTTTTATATATAAAAATATAGACTAGGGGGGAGTAGGACAACGAACCTCTCCTTCTCAGTCATTATTATGACAAAAAAATTTCATCGTTTCTAACAAAAATAAACAAGAATAATGAGGCAAATGCTATTGACTCTCCGATTTCTATTATTTATGTTATCACTTAATTTTACAGGAATAACAATAAAATACAAACGGATTGATAGTTCATGGCTCGTCTAAACTAAACTTTCAAGTTTGAAACGATAAATTTCTCGTGTTCAAGATCTAATCGTAGCAAAATATTTTCTTCAACTAAAAACCAATAAAAAAAATATTGTGCGTGTTGGTAAGTTGTGTTAACAAACCTACAATTCAAACTCTTATTTTCTTTTATTTTTTATGACGTGAGAACTAGCGGCTGCTATCATTTTGTGTGTACTTGGTAAACCCATGAACTAATGCAATAACATGACTGTGTGATAAGCTCGTTCGAGAAGATGTTGGTAGAAAAAATCGAACTCTTGATCATTGATCGAGTGATCAGTTACTCCACTGACTCAAATATGAAAGACTTGTTATTTCTTTTATTACTCTAACTTAGTTAGGATTTAGGAACGAAGGAGAAGTTGTTAATGAAAATGACACGGAGGTGTGTTGTCCCTATGCTATCCTTTCTATTTATAAGGTATAATTAATTATGAAACTATATTTATTTTTTCAAGACATTAGGCACAACAACCCCCAATTAATCACGCGTTGCATTCATAATTTATCACTGAATTGTTTTATGAATCGAGCTTTCACAAAATTAAGAACAATTTTGATGAGATCAAAAAGTTCGCATACATTAAAATGTCTTGTTCAGATGATCAATTTCTTTAATAAGTTAAATCAAACCGCTCCAAAAATATAATTGTGTATTAAAGAAATAGGTAAGATGACTTCATCCGGAGGTCAAGCCACTCTGATGCTCAAGTTAGTATAATATTTGAGATTAAAGATACATGACTAGCGTAAATAATTGCATATAAAATAAGTATGAAAAGTTTACTTTTGAAAAATCATTTGCTCAGCATATTTGGATGCTTCAAACAAAATATTCTCCAATGAGCTGCAATAGCTCGTGTTCTAAGAATATTAACACCGATGAATTAAATCGAGTTTGGTTTTAAACCAAGCGGAAGAAACTCAAAATAATCCTTCGTAAAGAAGATTGTTAACTTAGAAAGCATTTTATCTTTTGTAAACCGACTTAACTTGTTAACCGCACAAGCGATATCAGGTCTAATACAGTTAGTTATGTACATAAGGCTTCCAATAGTTCTGGAGTATTCCAGTTGGGAAACTGGTTCTCCACGATTCTTCGCCAAATGGACATTCACATCTAAAGGCGTTTTTACTGGGGTAGATTCATAAGCGTTAAACTTCTTCAACACTGTTTCTACATAATGAGACTGAGATAGGACTATTGCTTCTGGAGTTCTAAATATTTTAATTCCTAGAATTACATAAGCAATATCTATATCTTTCATATCAAAATGTTTTGTCAACATTTTCTTTGTATCCTTAATCAACTCTTGGCTATTTCCTATTATTAGCATGTCATCCACATATATACATGCTATCACATAAGATTCTCGAGTGTCTTTAATGTAAACACATTTGTCACACTCATTAATCTTAAATCCATTTGAAAATACTACCTTGTCAAATTTTTCGTGCCACTTCTTGAGCGATTGTTTAAGTCCGGATAGTGACTTAATTAAACGACAGACCTTTCTTTCTTGTCATTTAACAATGAAGCCTCCAGGTTGCTCCATATATATTTTTTCTTCAAGTTCACCATTTAAGAATGTTGTTTGACATCCATTTGATATCTCTCAAGGTTATGAAAAGCTGCAATGACAATGAGCACACAAATAGATGTATTCTTGAAACTGGTGAATACGTGTCGAAGAAATCGTGACCTTCTCTTTGTCTATAGCCTTTGGTCACAAGCCTGGGTTTGTATTTTTCAATACTTCCATCAATTCTAGTTTTCTTTTTCAATATCCATTTGCATCCCAATGGCTTGGTACCTGATGGAAGATCCATTAGTTCTCAAGTATGGTTTTGCAAAATGGAATCCATTTCAGAGTTGATGGCTTCTTTCCAATAAGGAGCTTCAGGGCTAGCCAAAGTATCTTGTATGTCCTTTGGTTCATTCTCCAACATAAAAGTATGGAAGTATGGACCAAAGGATTCTATGATTCTAACCCTTTTGCTTCTTCTTGGCTCTTGCTCCTTTGAAGTGCCTTCCAATGGTATAGCATTTCATTTAGAGTTGGCTCATGTGTAGGTACTTGACATGCATGCTCCATCTCAAGTTTTCGTTTGCTAGAACCGTTTTTTTTTCCCTTTCTTTACAAGGAAATATATTTTCAAAAAATACTGTATTTCTTGACTCAACTGTCATGCCCGTATTCATTTCTGCATTTTCAGATTTGTGCACTATAAAAACTATAGGCACTATTATTATGTGCATATCCGATGAGTATGCAGTCGACTGTTTTTCATCCAATTCGCTCATGTTTAGGCTTTGGTATTTCTACCTTAGCTAGACACCCCCACATTTTAAGGTACTTGTAGGAAGGCTTATTACCTTTCCACAATTCGTAAGGTGACGTGTCATTTTTATTATGGGGTATCTTGTTCAGGATGTGATTAGCCCATAGTATTGCTTCCCCCACAAGTTTTAGGGTAGTCCTGAACTTATTAACATAGCATTTATCATATCTTTCAGAGTTCGATTCTTTCTTTCGGCAATGCCATTCGATTGAGGTGAATAAGGAGCAGTCGTTTCATGAATTATACCCACAGATGTGCAGAATTCATCAAACGGTGCTCCGTATTCTCCCCCTTTATCGCTTCGAACCCTCTTTATTTGTTTGCCTAGTTGATTCGCAACTTCGGTCTTATAACCTTTAAATAATTCAAGAGCTTCATCTTTCGACCTCAAAAGATATACGTAACAGTACCTTGTATGATCATCAATGAATGTCATGTAGTATCTTTTTCCTCCTCTAGTTTGTACAAACTTTAAATCACCAAGATCGGTATGTATTAGTTCTAGAGGAGTTGTACATCTTTCAATCGAGTGGTAAGGCGCTTTGGTCATTTTTGCTTCAACACATATATCGCATTTTTGTATTGGATTGACGTTGTGTTTAGGCAATAATTCCAGTTTCATTAAACGTTGCAAGGTATTAAAATTTACGTGTCCTAAACAAACATGCCATAAATGAGAACACTCAAGCAAGTAAATAGAACTTTTATCTTTATTATTTTCAACAACATTTTGGCTAATAGCCATTACATTTAATTTGAAAAGGTTCTCATCGAGATATCATTTTCCAATAAAATGACTATTCTTGGTCAATACAACCTTGTTAAACTCAAATACTAGTCTAAACCCGTGTTTGACCAACAGAGACCGCGACACGAGGTTCTTTCTTATGTCTGGTACATGAAGTGCATCAACAAGGGTTACTTCCAAACCCGATATCATCTTCAGTACTACATTTCTGGTGCCCACCACCTCAGATGTAGTGGAGTTCCTCATGTATAGTTTTCTTCCGGTCGATGGAGTGTATGTAGAGATCATCCCCTTGTTGGAGCGTTGAGTTGCTCCAGTATTAACCCACCACTTGTTGGGGTTTTTCACCAAATTTGCTTCCAAAATAACTGCAGACAAATCAAGTTCAGAAAAATCAAATGGTACCGACCTTTCTTGAACTACGTTGGCTTGAGGATTTCCTTTCTTTGGCTTCCTACAATCCTTAGCCATGTAATTCGGTTTTCCGCAGTTATAACAAGTGCCTTTGAACTTCTTCTTATTGGGTGGTTGTTGGTCTTGTTGTGGTTGCTTCTCAAACTTCCTTTTCTTCCCTTTGTAACTCGATTCAACAATGTTCACACTTGCTTCCATTTTACTTGCCTTGGCCTCGGTGCTCTTGTTGTCCTCTTCTATCCTCAATCTCACAATGAGATTCTCAAATCCCATCTCATTCTTTTATACTTCAAATAATTCTTAAAATCCTTCCACAATAGAGGGAGTTTCTCGATCAAAGCAGCAACTTGGAAGGACTCTCTTAGACTCATTCCTTCCGCATGAATCATCGTGCAAGAGAAGTTGTAGCTCTTGCACTTGACTCATCACAGATTTTGAGTCCACCATCTTGTAGTCCAAAAATCTCCCAACAATAAACTTCTTCAAACCCGCATCCTCCGCCCTATATTTCTTATCAAGCATATCCAAAGTTCCTTGGCGGTCTTGACTTGACAATACACATTGTACAATGCAGTGTCAAGTCCATTGAGGATGTAGTTCTTGCACAGAAAATCACTTTGGTTCCATGCATCCAAAGCGGCCCTCATGTTGGTGTCTGTCTCGTTTTCAGCAACGGTGGGAGGATCCTCCTTCAAGAACATTGACAAACTCAATGTTGTGAGATAGAAGAGCATCTTTTGTTGCCATCTTTTGAAATCTGTACTGGAAAACTTTTCCATTTTCTCTCCTGCTGCAACGGTTGCATGTGCTGTTGTAGATGATGATGACATTGAGATTCTTCTTGCAAATGATTAGAAATCCAAAATTCTTCTTAAGATTGTTGTGTGTGGTATTCAAATTTGATAGGAAAAGTAAGAAGAAAACAATCTTCTCCCCAGATACAACTACAAATCTTTGATAATGAGCACTCAAATATCCAAGTTCTATGACAAGGAAATGAATGGAACTCTCTCTTGTTGAAGAAGGAATAAGAACAATATGCAAAATGATATGTTATGTGTATGCCTTTTTTGATTTTCAATAATCAATCATTTAATGTTTTTCATGTGAAAATACATGATCTTTCATTCATAGTGGTGTTCCTTGGCCATTTTAACTGACCACAATCATCAAACAATGCAAAGGAAATGAAAAAATGTCGGAAAAATTAAGGGACACGAAAAAACCCGAAAGGGTGCGTGCAGGTGCCCGCCCTCCCCGTGCTGTCGAGCGCTCTCGGCAGGCGCGCGCAGGTCCGCACGAGTAGCATGCGTGCATACCTACGCGCAGACCCGCACACGGGTGCGCGCCTGCTACTGTTCATCGAACTCTTTTTTTCGTTTTCCGTCCCTTACATGTTCCGACTACTCGTTTGAAGTTCTTTCAACATTCGATGAACTTGTTTCGAGTTTAATTCAGAACCACCGAGCTTAATATTCGTTCATTAAGCTTCATTCTTCGTTTCGAATTTTTTCAATCAAACACATTGATTAACTTGCTTAATTGTCATTCATTAAGCATCAAATTATCCAATAAGTATAATATTTGAGATTAAAGATACATGATTAGCGTAAATAATTGCATATAAAATTAGTGTGAAAAGTGTACTTTGATGAGGGTTAGGAGCCCTCTACTTAAAGGTGGAGAATCCTGGTTAATATAGAATTTTGTGATATATGATAACTAGATTTGTGCATATCCACGTAATATTTTGTAATATATCTAAAATATAATTATATATTTGATAGGATTGTTACAACATCGTCAATGTTACCCCCCCCACAAAAAATATGACGATGAGTGAAATGATGGAAAAACATTTTAAGTGAGTGAAATTATATTTTATATTATGTAAGATAATATTCTAGTTGCATATAATAATGTCATTTGAGCGTTTGTTGTGGTGAGCTTTTTGAGGTGTGCTAAATAAAGTGGCCCGTATAATTATCAGCACTGAGTAGATAGTCAAATGATCTTTCATGCCAATCCGGAAGTGGCTATACTGCCCATAAGAGGTCCAGTCAAGATGTCAAAACCAACATAAGATCAAACATATATAAGAAGTACAAGATAATACTGATTACAGTAAAAAGACCAAAGAGATCCAGAGTGAACATATGCATATGAGAAGACCATATATGACTAAGAGTCCGGACATAAATATTGTTTGATATACTTATGATCTGAGTTATTTGAAAACCAACCTCAAGTAAAGAACTGTGGGTGAATATCTGCTGAAAGCCGAGCTCAAATAACGAGAAGTAGAAACAACCACGAAAGACCAAGCTAAGATAAAGAGCAATAGAGAATACTATGCTAAATCGAGTTCGAATAAAGAGTTATAGAGAATAATTTGCTAAAAATGAGCTAGAATAAGAGCTATAGATCAAATTCAAACCCTTAAATATAGTAAATAATAATAACTTTTTTTAAAAAAAAAATTAGTACACATGTATTTAAAACGTGATTCAAATTTCTTATATTTATTCAGAAAATATTGATTTTATATTATTTTCATTCATAGTACAAATGATTATTATTATTATTATTATTATTATTATTATTAATTGGTTTTCTTATTGTGTCTATTATTTTTTATTTATTTTTCATAATGTAGGAACCCGCAGCTGCTATCATTCGGTGTGTATTTGGTAAACTAACAATATATGTGTGACAAGTTCGTCTGATAAAATGTTAATAAAAAGAATCAAATTCCTGATCATGATCAAACATTCATTTATTGAATCAACTTCAATATCTACTTATTATTTCTTTTATTTTTATAACTTAGGATATAGGAACGAGGAAGAAGTTGTTAATGAAAATGAAAAGGAGGTGCGTCGTCCATATGTTGTCCTCTCTACTTATATATATAATTAATTATGAAACTAGATATATTTATGAAATTACATCTATATTATCGAAAGAAGATCCAAGAGATCTAGATTGATAATGTGTCTGAGAAGATCATATACGACCAAGATTCCGGACATAAATATTGTTTGATGTACTTGTGATATGAGTTGTTTGAAAACCAATCTCAAGCTCTGGGTGAAGATATTCTGAAAGCCGAGCTCAAACAAAAAGGAGTAAAAAACATGCACTAAGTAAAACCCAAACTAACATAAAGAGCAATACAGAATAGAATAATCTGCTAAAAATCGAGTTCGAACAAAGAGTTATAGAGAATGATATGCTAAACACCAAGCTCTCGGTGGCAGGAAAATGGTTTTATTCGGACTAAAATTCTAAATTCTAGAATCTTTTAATATTTAAAATTGATCTGTCATGGCTAATATCATATTAATCCAAGATTATAAAAAATTTACATATAAATTTTTAAAAAAAATATTGGACCACCCGGGCTGGGTAGTAATGACTGTGGCTGCGTCATTGACCGAGCTCGAATAAGCTATAAAGAACAATATGCTAAAAAAACAAGCTCTAATAAATAGTTATAGAACGAATAAAGAGCTATAGAGAATAATCCGCTAAAAATTGAGCTCAAATAAAAAGTCATAGATAAAACTCCAATTAATGTTGACGAGGCAAGGTCGGGCTTATTGTTCTTATTTTCGGCAAATTTTTTTCTTCTTAATTCAATCAATAGAAAACAATTCGTGGGTATAAATTTCGTTCCCACAAACAACGCCTTGATTTGATCAAAAAATTCCGATGACTCAGCCCGGATACGAATTCACTCAGGCGCTCAAGTCAGTGTAGTATTTGAGATAAAAGATATATTACTAGCGTAAATAAAATAATTGCATATAAAAAATGTATGCAAGATGTACCTTGATAAGGGCTAGGAACCCACTATTTATAGGTGCAAATCCTAACTAATATAGAATTTTGTATCCTAACTAATATAGAATTTTGTAATATATTATAACTATACATGTGCATATTTCAATTAACATTTTGTAATATATCTAAAATATAATTATAATTAGATATTTGATAAGATTTTTACAATATCAAAATATTTCTAAAAAAATTGGACAAAATTAATTTTATATGTGCCATTTTAATATTAATTAATATTATCCTGTGTGCCTACACAAATTCTTTTTTGGGGGGTCAACATATTGTATTTTGTAAAAAATAATGGTATACGATTATAAGGGCGCTAAAATAAAATGGAAAAGGGAAAAAAATATAATGACTTTATAGGGTCTGTTTAAAGTTGTAGATTTGGGCTAGATTTGATTAATTATATTGGGTTGCATATTTCTAGCTCATTAGATATAAAACTTATGCTGATTGAAGGTGTCATGCAAGTGTTATTATAATACAAATTTTGTTCCAAAAGTTTCAGATTGGCGAGAAATAATCTTCATCTAAATACTCAAGCATAAATCAAAATAATCTCTCTCAAAGAGCCTACAAGATAATGTTTGAGCCAATTCTATTAGTTGGCAACTAGACTTTATGGTCAGGTTGTCACATTATCCATCACACAAAAATAAATTGTAAAACTAAAAAGTAAAGCTGTTCATTATCAGAAGGAGAGATCATAAAACATAGGTGTCCTCAATCAGCACACATTTAAACCAATGACAACCAAATTTACACTACAGAGAAAAAAGGGCAATGCCATGAGGAATGGCATTTGCAATCTTCTACAAAATCATTACAAAAGCAGAACTACAAGTCCATCTTTACTATCTTATCTGTTTCCATTACCCACAAACTTGACACAAACTTGGTAATGTCAACTCAAAACTATGTATAGTTCAAGAAAATCCATCTCTTCAAGGAATGAAACTCAGGTTACCCTTGTACTGTTCCTCCCACCCCACCATTTCTTTTTCGCCTTCTCTCCAGATCCTTCTTCATGCCCAAGCTTATGGAGAATCACTTTTGTTTCTTTTAATCTTGATCCATAATCTTTTTTCCAGGCCTCGAACATATGTTTCAATCTGTGAAGCTCGAGATCAGGATCCAGACCTGCCTCGACTTGACCTGATTTAACTTCGATTAAGAACTTGGCGTCGTCCCCGAATACTTGACTTCGTTGCTCGAATTCATCAGCTAATCGACCTATAACGTTTAAACCAGTACTTGACGATCTTTCTCCAGTCTTTTCATGAACACATATGTTGCTACCTGTTTCCCAGGTAGATTCTCTATCATCGTTTCCATTGAGTGAGACATCTGAATTTCTTCGAGAATCGTCAAAAGCTAGGCTCTTTCTCGCAATGGAAAGACTAGATTGAAGCGACCTCATTTGTTTCTGCCACACTTCTTCCATGGACTTCATTTTTAGCTCATATTCAGACCATCGATTCTCATACTGTTGCAGCCTTTGGTTCAGGACCTCATCCTCTTCTTCTTTCTCTCTCAAAGCAGCTTCAGCTTTGAGAACACGACGATGAAGTTCAGCAAGAAATGACGACTTTACCAGCAGTTCTTCTGGCTCGTTACCCTGATTTCCAGTTGAGATGTATGAAAATAAGTCTTTCAGATATATACAACAAACAACAAACTGATTCTTTTTTCCAATTAAGCAAACCTTGTACAAAATATGAAAAAATTAAGCTGTAAATAGGTATCATGAAAAAACAAGCCAAGGAGAAAAATACATATCCAAAGAAAAATATATGGCATGACGTTAGCTAGATGCGTTAACAAATCGAAGCATTAGTGTCCATTGCTTCCCACAACATACTAACATGCCATATATTTGTCTTTGGATATGAATCAATTGCTGCCTACAATATACTAGCATGCAACCATACAACAATTCAAATTATCAACCAAAAACTGAGTCCTGAGTACCTTTCTTTCTCCAAATTGCAGCAACCCTATGTCTCCCGAACATCTTCGAACCAACCAGCCACGAATAACTAAGAAATAAAATAAAGGAAAGAGAAAAATGAACTTATGAATACCTTTTCACTTTTAAATGTTATAGCTCTATCACACAATGGCTATGAAGGTCAGGATGTGTCCTGCTGCAGTGATCACTGATTCGATAGTGGAGTCATGAATTCTAATTTCCCTATTGTATTTGTCTTAAATAAATATTTCTCCAGTTTTTTCAAGAAAGAAAGCGGGTAGAATATAAAACTGATGCCTGCTTCAACTTAATATAATCGTTTACATTAAGGTAGTGTGTCACATTATTATGTAACATAGTTTACCTGATTGTACTAGAACTGATGCCTTCTTCAAATTTATAAATTTTTTACTGCAAATCCTGGATTTTATTTGCTTTTGGATGGAGATAGCGGCTCGATGCCTTTGTACTAGGATTGCACAATCCTTTCTAGTTTTGACACCACGGATAACTGCATTGAACATGTTTGACAGCTTAGAAAAATTTTATTTAGTAAATGCAGTCCCAAAATACATATCCACATAGACAGACATACACGACTGAAGTGCAGCAATACCCCTCCTCAAATCCTTTAGATAGCCTCGAGCTTGATGACCCCTGTAACAGCTTTGAACACGCAAGATACCATGAAGAGTACGAGTTCTTGTATCCTCGAGTACACCAATCTGAAACGATTCATGGTACAATTAAAATTGAGTGCCAATGGAGCCCGATTAATTAACACACACTTCTCACATAATGGTTGGCGCAAAACAAGGGAACAAAATTCACGAAGAATAGTCAATTTGTTCTTAGGCCATTTTCAGACAGATACCATAGATGTACCAAGATAACACAACAGCAAATATTATTGATGCATGTAACAAACTGACACTGAGAATTTTCCAATACAGGCAATTTTCCTGAAATTTAATGAATGTCGACGAGTCACGGCAATTATGTCAAAGTTTAGGCAACTTGATACTCGATAACACAAAATTAACATCGCAAGCTAGCTTGACGAAACACACTCATAGGCATTATAAAATTGGAAACTCTTTGACCTCATTTATTTTTCATTCAATTAATAGAATTCAGAATATCAAATTCCTCAACAGTGAAGGCTATAAGAAGAGGGGATTCACTCCCACCTGTCCAGTTCGAAAAAACAACTTAGTGTAGCCAACTTGATACATCTCAGGTAGAATGTTAAACTGGCGAAGAATTGCCACTGAAACACTGAGTGGATCCTGTGATGCAACATGATCTAATAGAAGAAAACCATACCTAGAGAAAGAGGTGGGTGAGATCACATTGATAAATCATGGAATCTAGTAGAATAATCAGGTATTTTATTCTTTACCTTCTAGTAAACTTTTGATGCGACATTCTGGTAGGAAAACCAGCTCTCGATATTCTAACAACTTCTAAGACTCCACAGCAACGAAGCTGGTGCAATACTAGCCCTTGATTGTAGCTACCAGGAGATTGGAAGTCATTGGGCTTTATACAACGTATAAAATGCGGTGTTGTATTCTCAAGATGTTGCATCAATAGGAATAATTGGCCCTGACTAACAAGAAATAGTAAGAAAACGAGAATAATAATATTAAAAGAAGTAAACTGCTTAGGGAAGCGTAATCCAATCTTTAAGAAAATAGCAAAAGAATATGGCAAGTTTTTTTTCCAAATTATCAAAAACTGTGGCAAGTTGAGAACCCTTTCTCCACAATTTTCATCTTAGTCACTGTTTAATCCACTCAAATCTAATAGACCACGTGTCCAATAAGAGTCCATCAAACATGATTTGTTTTGATATAAGAATAAAACTATAAAAGTTTATCATTTTATTTTGTAATTTAAATAGTGGATAGATTAGGCTATTATCTTCTTTACTGCATTGTATACATGTAGGTTGTGCTTAACGAGAACAAAAGGGAACAAGAAAGCTTCTTTTTCCACGCATCTATTCACTCATAAACTACATGAACATATAAACAGCAACTTAGATACAACATTAACATTGAGCTCTTTAATGCAAATGTTGCATGTTGATCTTTATAATGTTTGATTGCTCAGAGCCTGAGGCATTTATTTATCCTCTGATCATTCAAGATTGAGATTTTACCTTGAATTTAGTTGTGACACTCAATTTTTGTGAATCTGCTCCACCAGATTTAT
This sequence comes from Primulina eburnea, assembly GCF_022965805.1. NCBI lineage: Eukaryota > Viridiplantae > Streptophyta > Magnoliopsida > Lamiales > Gesneriaceae > Primulina > Primulina eburnea. The sequence continues at coordinate 9,943,072 of NC_133116.1, forward strand.
AGAGTGCACCAACTACGGGCTTTTGGGATTGAGTAAGCATGCTGGAAGCAAAAGCCTGAGGGAGGTGGCAAGTACAAGAAGATAATAGTTGGATGGAATCCAAATGTAGCAAATCTCGATTCTTCTCAAGAAACCCAGTTGTGTCATACATGACCTGGAAGAAACAAATAAGTTATTGAACCTCAACAGAAAAAAAAAAAAAAAACAAACATTAAGAGGTGACTAGAAACTGTTTACAAAATATTTGATTTTTATGTGTGTAATGAAAAAAATCAAAGATGATGCAACCTGATGGCCAAAGTGGCGCCACTCACAATTTTATGTGTTCCACAAATGGTACAACAAACGAAAAAATTAATTTGATATACATAAAGCAAAAGTTTATAATCAATAATCATCCTTCAGCAAGTTCAGTTAACCATAAAATCATTAATCTAATGTCTGCCCCACAAATAAGAAATCTCAAAAATAGTGACTAGAATTTTTTTTCCTTTCTCTTTCTTCAAATGGTTGTAAGAGATAAAAATATGGATCAGTAGTCTATCCAAAAAAAATTTAGTAATAAAAGTAATACCTCTCCAGCATAATGGCAAACACTGAAAGCTTTGCCTCTTTCACCTCTAAAACAAGGATTTGAATTCAGATGTTGCTTAAGCTTATTCGCGAAGCTCAAATCTGTACCATTCGGAAAGGTTGATTCCTCATCTAGCAAGGATTGTAACCCTAATGGTTTCTGCAATAAAGAAAACAAATGTCCAAGAAAAATTGAAGAAACCACATTCTTTGCAGGCTGTTCATCTGTCAACCTCAAAATAAAGGGTATGATTTCCTATACTAATATTTATTATTGTGCATCAAACATGTTCCTAAAATTCCAAAGAATATACACCCAAATAAAAAATTAGGAGAAGAAATTCTCCCAGATTATCACTATTAAAAATTTAAACCTCATAAAAGTTGAGCAAATATGGAATATAATGCCAAAAGGTCCAGCAGCTTAGTCAAAACTGACAGAATGAGACCATTAGTTGCATAAATTGTTGGAAAAGTGTCATACCTTCTCAAAGAGATTGAGACAATCTTGGTTATCTTCAAATTCAACTTTTGCCCAGTCAATACCATCTTGAACGTATTCCTGAAGAATAATTGGATAAATTCCAGTTCAATGGAAACTTTAAATCTTTCACATACCACATTCAATGTGTTGCAAAAGAAAATTTGCAGATTCAAAAAAGTTAATCAAATTCAGAAGATTAGATAGAAATGATACATTATCGGCATTTAATCTTGATTCTTGAACTATGAAATAACTGCACAGCATAGGTTAAAGAAGACAAGTGAAGATTACCTCTTGTTCCAATTTGAACAAGTGGCGGTTGAAATGTTGTTGTAATCTTTCATTGGCATAATTGATGCAGAATTGCTCAAAACTATTCCTCTAAATTAAAAAAAAACGATAAACACAGGATTGTAAAAGACAGAGAAACAGGAAAGCTAATAAAAAATATAAAAGGTGCATACCTCAAATGATTCAAAGCCATAGATATCGAGAATGCTGATGGACCGTCCGGTGCACTTTTTACCTACTGCTAATGATATATTGATTTGTTCAACAAGCCAATCGAACAAACAAGAATAAATAGATTTTGCCAATGCATCTCTCGTATCAATGGCCTATAAGAATGAATAAGAAGCCATGAGACTCACATACAAAAGTTGTAAACCCACTAAAGTCAGTGGTAGCCACATTCGAAAATCGAAATACAATATATCGTTGTGGAATCTCTAACCTGAGATAGAGTAAGCTTTTGAACAATATTGTCATTTCCTACTTTCATTTTCCTAGTAGATAATGCTAGCTTTAGTTCCTCCACATTGCACCCAATCAATGTAGCAACATTGATTAAACCTGAAAATTGAACATACAACACAGAAAATTCATGCGCTGACAAGGAGGTATGCACATTCAAGCCATCGCATCAAAGATTTTCTAGACAATGCATACTTGCAAAAACAATTTCGCTCATCATATGTAAATATACTCACTTTCATCCACCACTGGTTGAACATGGTTTTCACCATCAACCACCGTAAATGAGACATTTCCCAGCCACAAAACTGCAGCTAGCATTGCAAATACACTATCTTGATCTTCTTTTTTAACATGAACAATGTCCAGCGCTTCCTTGGTTTAGCAAAAAAGATATATGTCTAAGTATGTTTAGATCAGATGAAATGGTAAACATAAAAACATGAGATTAAACCATAAGGTTCAATACCATAACTACGCGGAACTGTTCGGCATCATTAACCTCAGAAATTGTATAGCAATTGCTCTGTCTCAAATAATTAAACTCATCGGCATTCCGTAACTTCAATTTCTCTGTATAAAAATACCAAGGTGCAGACACGAATGAGAATATAAGAAAGAAAAGGCACGGACAAGGACTGGAAGATAAAAATGATATTTGGACTACAATTGGGATATCTTAGTGTTGATGAAGCATATGTTATACCTTGTAAGGTGGGTGGAGCTCCAGCACAAAGCTGATAAAAGATATGATATGACCTTTCTCCCTCTGAACATTGAACTACTCTGGACTGTTCATCATAACAGTAAGCCAGAGTCTTTTATATCACAAACAGAAGATGATTGAAATCAACCAAAGTAGATTAAACAATACCTTCTCAAGTAAAACTTAACGGAATGGGCCGCGTCAAAAGAAAAATACAAAAAAAAAAATAATAATAAAATTAGTCATCGTAATTTACTAAATGGTGATTTTACTTCAATATTATTCATCATTGTGCAAGACAAGATCTTACATGTTTGAATCTTGGCACCTGATATTTTTCCAGTTTCGCTGAAGTGAATTTCAATCAACTTTCCCTGCAGAAAAATTCGTCCAGGTTACTTTAATTTTTGAGAAAAAAACAAAACGGTGATGGCTATTCATATTATCTCACTCATATAAAACATGTTATGTTGATTGCACACACACTCTGGTCAAGCGAAAAAGCTAGCCAATGAGCAACTTACGAATCGACTTGAGTTATCATTTCTTAACGTTTTGGCGTTGCCAAAGGCTTCCAAAATTGGATTTGTTTTCAGAATCTCATACTCTATTCCACCACCACCTCCCAGGGCAGCTAGGTATTGCATTGCTATTTTTGCAGTCTCCGTTTTTCCAGCACCACTTTCCCCACTAGATAGAGAGAGCAAGAGAGTATAACTATATAAAAGATCAAAGGAACTCTACACAAGTAAATAGCTCAGCAAGTGAAATAAGCACTAAACATCAGCATAAAAATAAGTTAGCCATTTCTGTCTGAAATAATGAAGATGCAGTGACCCAACTTTTTCTAGCAGTTTAAAAACAAATAGTGAAACTGATAGAACTGAAGCCATGCGCTTTCTTGATTAAGATGCTGTAGAAGATATAATATAGCATAAGAAAATTTCATTTTCAATTAGATAAAACTGTTTTATAGTCAATTCATGAAAAAAAAAGTACTTCTGTGATTCAACAGTGTAGTAATTATAAGCTGCACGATAAATGCTTCAGAAACTACGAAGAACAGAAAAAACTAATTGGTGTTTGGTGTGGCTTTTAATTGTTTCAGTGGAAAAACTTTGATAGTTATTTAAAAAGAATTGAAAGTGTTAGGTAAGAAGTTGATTTGATGTTTTGTCATTTGAAAGTGTGCTGCGTATATTTTTAGTGATTCTTTTGAGTGGTGAAATCTCCACTTAGTAGCCCTTATAAACATAGCCTAAGTAGTTGTGAATTGCACTTGCATATTATCAAAGTCCAGAGGGCAAACGTTATAATAGCATGATATTGCCACAAGAAACTTATATTACAAATAGGGGAAAGCAAAACCCAAATGAATTCTAAAAAATGAAAATCGGCTAGTACAATAACATGATGCAACAAAATTGTCTTTGTAACACAACACAATGAACACAATGAAGCAATGAAGAAGAGCTGCAAGAATACGAAAATCAAATTAGTGATAAACTGACCTTATAATGATGGATTGATTCACCTCATCTGCAGACGAAAACAAATCGCGTGTTAAATCACTGCAGCAACTACCTTGGTTGCCGATTCGAGTAGTGAAGGTGGTGGATAAATCATATTACCTCGGATCATTTCCCGAATAGCTGTATCTGTGATGGCATATACATGTGGGATCTCCAAAGATTTGCACTTGTATGCTTCAATATAATTATCGCCATATAATGGCAGTTTCTTAAAGGGGTTAATGGCAACCAGAACAGGACCTGCCTTGGTCTAAAAGAAACACCGAAGTAAGAAACAAAGCATCAGGTAAAATCAAATATTAGAACGATTTTAATAATAAAGATTCATACTTACATATATCATATCATGATTATATCTATACTGAAGATTATGCAATACTGATGGTTCGTTTAAATAACTTAGTTGCATAAGATCGTCTATGCCATCGAGTATATCAGGATTCGCTGGCACCAGAGCTTCAAAATGCACTTTCAAAACCTACATGGGAAAAAAGTTGGAGAAGGATGAACTTAAATGCTTGACAAAAATAAAATCACAATGAAAAATTTTATGCTCACTTTTCCGTCGGCATATGATATCAATGATTCGTTTCCAGAGGTCCAAAGAATTGTCCCCAGCTCCCAATTACCATCAGGCAGTTTAAACCAAGATTGAAGCTTCTGAAATGACAAAGTTAAACTATTAGGTGATAAGGTAATTAAAATTTTTACCTGAATGAGGGTATCTTCAGCCAAAATAATTTTCGTATTCAACAACATATCAGATGTGTTTCCGGATCAGAATTTTTTGTCTCGTGTTAGGTAAAATTATATACAAAAGAGCTTAACCCCTTTGACAAATCAATGCCTCGTTTTCTTCAATGGGACGTAGTAAAGAAAAAACACAAGAAAATAACTCATGGGAAGAACTGAAAAAACATGCTCGGGGGAGAACAGAGATAAATGTTAGAAATAGGCATGAGAAACAATATTGGAAAATAAACAGAAAATGCGGTATACTATATAACTTATGGAATGGACTCCAAATATGCAAGTACGTAACAAGAAAAGGAAAACTCCTGTATTTATATACCTTTTTTGATGCATATGGGGTGGTGTCGCTCCATTTAGAATCAGCATGCAGCTGTTCAAATGACCGTGTGGTAGTGTTAACAGTCTGAATATAGTCACCATCATCACGCAAAGAAGCACCATCTTTGGTTGACAAGTCCAAAGTACAATATGGTGATTCCTCATTAACCGAGCCAATTTCGGCATCACTCGGCCGTTCAACATTTTCCAACATACTGTCAGTTCCCATTGACAGAAAATCAACGGGAAGTGATTTGATAGACTGAAGTCCATGTACTTTCTTCTGTGACATTTTCCTCAACGAAGGTCCTTTTTTTTCCCTTGGTTCTGCCTTAGTTCATTAATCACATTCACAGAATTATAATAATTGGATCAAAAGGAAAGCTTTTTTTCCTTTTGTTGCTCTCAAAAAGTGAATCAAGCTTTAACTAACAGGTCCCACATCCTCATCTGCCAAGCTTAATGGCGGGGACCATACAGTTTCCATAATCGTTAAGCGACTCCTCACTAATCAGTCACATTCTCTACAGCAAATCTCTAACCCCACTGGCCAAATTATGCACAATCAATAAATCAAAGCTTACTCCAAAAAATTTGAGAAGGAAATATCAAATCTTCTAGATCAGTCAGACACGCATTTAATTTGCCGAAATAAATACTTAAACGCGTAAAAGATTTAGCCGACAGTTAATCTTCAATCTCCAAGCAGATACTTTGCCTCACAGAAAAGAAAAACGGAACATAATTATCGCACCACTGTCTTTCTCTGCCAACAAAAAAATCCCAATCTGGGTTTTCGTTAATGACTCACAACGCACCTCAACCGATCGAACTCAGCTTTAAAAAAAAGAGCATAATTTCATGAGAGATGTATGAACAAGAAACCACAAAAAACATCATCTGGCAGAGCAAATGCAACCCAGAATGAAGCAAAAACAGATTGAACAATGCTCAAAAACTTACAACGATTAGTAGTAGAAATGAAAAAGGAAGAAAACCCAGTGACTGTGAGAAAAAGTAGAAAAAACCCGCATTGGGCTTAGCTTTGAGTGGGGATATTTATCTTTTGTGGGAAAATTTAAAGCCAGATTGGGCAGCCATCGATGATTGATAGGGACATGGAGGGAAGAAAGGGTAATTGTGCCACCATTTGATTTTCAAATTGTTTTGGCACCAAATGTATTTCAAGGGTCGGAATAGACCAACCACGTTTGATTGTAACGCTCATGTACGGAACGTAGGGAAATAATGCATGGAGCACAACATAACAAAATATTTAATTTTATAATTATTTTTTTTCTCTTACTAAAAAGAAATGTCCACTATTTTTTAATTTTAAAATCTTATTAAATTTTTTTTCTTCTTTATAAAATTTGAAACATTTAATTAAAACGACACAACTTTTCAAAAATCCTAAATGTCTAAAATTCTATACATCGTCAACTACCAACATCATACGTCAACATTTAAAAATAATTCAAAGTTGATCTTCAGAATAAAACATAAATCTCTAAATAGAAAATCTTCAAAATCTTTTCGTAAAACTTTAAATATTAATATATATGGAAAATAAATGTTCATCGAGAGTGTACTGCTGGACTCAATCTACTCAAACGTAGGGAAGACAATTTTCCCCGTGGGTTCGGGTCCCCACGGGGAAAACCCAAAACGGGACGGTTTCGGGGGAGAGCTATCAGTTTCGGTTTCGGGAATTTTTAAAATCCCTGCAATGATTCGGAGGCGGGTATAGGGATGATATCCCCATCCCCGAACCCGCCCTGATAATAATAATAATAATAATAATAATAATAATAATAATAATAACAATATACAAAATTAAAAGAAAATCTAACCTAACCCCTCAATTTCCATTCTCCCATTCATCGTTCACGCCTCCACCAGTTCCACTCTCGATTCTCAAATCTCAAGGTCCAACCAACACTCTAGGTTTCCATCTCTTCATGACATCTCGTTTCGATTTCGACGATTTCTAACTTTTACGGAATGTTGGACCTCAACAAAAAGTAAACCAGCACTACAAGAAATTCTGCGTACAACAACGCATATACGACAATGGTTTTTGTGAAAAATCTTTGTTGTATGTTTTCTAACAATGGTTTCACAAAAACCGTTGTCGTATGTTTTTTAATAATGGTTTTAACGAAAATCGTTGTCTTTTGGGGGTCAAAAACAACTGGTTTTTAGGGTCAATGACAAAGATTCTATAAAATCGTTGTTTTTGAGCGTTTTCTTAGGGTCAAAGACAATGGTCCCATGAACCGCTATGGTTTTGAAAAACGTTGAAATATATAGTAACAGTTTTTATTTAGCGACGATTTTTCTAAAACCGTCGCATTTTTAAAATTAGCGCCGGTTTTACAAAACCCATCGCTAAATTTAGCAACAGTTTGTTGAAATCATTACTAAGTTTAGCGACGGTTAAAAGCCAAACCATCGCTAAATTTCAAAATGCGACAGTTTTTTAATTGGCGACGGTTTTTGGAAAAACCGTCGCAAACTTTCTATAAATACCACCATTTTCGATCAATTTTTTCTCCACAACACTTCACAACACTTAAAATTTTTTCTCTTACACGATTTATCACTTCATACACCACTTAAAATTTTTCTCACCCCTTCAAAACACTTAAATTTTGCTCTCTTACACGATTTTACTACTTCACAACACTTAAATTTTTTTTCTCTGGCACGTTTTTAGTTTCGATTGTTAGTGTCTTTTAGATTTATTAAATTATTAAAAGTATTTTTTTATTTTTCGAAACAAATTAGCGACGGAAATCATAATTACTGACTGTCGCTAAAATTAGCGACGGTCTTTATTGCTAATCGTCGCAAATTGTAGTAATAGTTTAAAAAATCGTCGCTAATTAGCGATAATTTTTTATAAATCCATCGCTAATTTTATTAGTAACGGTTTTCTAAAACTGTCGCAAATTCTACCTACCACAACGGATAAAAATCTGTTGCCGTATGCCGTTTTTGTTGTAGTGCAGGTTTGATTATTGACTTGTTGTTATTTGTAGATCGATTTGAGTAATTATTGTTTAAACCATGGGTTTGAAATAAAATTGAGATTTATGGGATTTTGTTTTCTCAATTTTTCTATCATGATGTTCAAAAAGAATCTACATACACAGATCATGATTTCGTTTGATTATTAGGACATGGGTTTGTTAAAAATTTATTGAAACAACTCGATAGTTGAAGGTTCCAAGCACTAAAAAATGGGGGCTTGATTGCAAAACATGTTGGAACTCTACATATTTAATGCTTAACACTGCATTGGAGTATGAAGACATGTTTGCTCGTTTGAAACACCGTGAGAGTTTGTATAAAAGAGTTCCAACAAAAGATGATAGGTCAAAAGTGAGAGATATTTCTTCTAAATTGAAGATTTTTTATGATACCACAGAGTTGCTTTCGGGGACCAAGTATCCCACTATAAATATTTTCATCTCGACTATTTGTGATATTAAGTTGGCAATTGATTATTGGCTTCTTTTGGATGATAATGTGGTGAATACAATGGCAACAAATATGAAATTAAAGTTTGAAAAGTATTGGGAGATGATGAATTGTTTATTGGCAATTGGGAGCATTGGATCCGAGGTACAAGATGGAGACAATTCAATTTTATTATCCTCTTGTTTTACGGTGATATGTATTCATTTGAAATTGAAAAAAACAAAGTTGTATAAAATTGTTGAAGAGTACAAGAAGAAATCCAAACAATCTCAGGAAGTGAAAGATTTACGATCTTCATATTTAATGCCTCCACTTCCTAAGCGTGGTAGTTATGCTGATAAATTTAGGATGTTTATAGAATCCAATACTAATACTGAAGTTGAGAAATCGGAGTTGGATTATTATTTAGAAGAGTCTTTGTTGCCAAAAAATACAAGTGACTTTGATATCTTATGTTGGTGGAAGACGAATGAGATCAAATATCCCATTTTGTATGTTATTGCAAAGGATGTGTTGGCCATTCCTGCGATGACTGTTGCTTCTGAATCAACATTCAGTACTAGTGGAAGAGTTTTAAGTGCTCACCATAATTGACTTCATACTAAAACTATGGAGACTTTGATATGTGCTCGAGATTGGTTATGAACTGAAATTCAAGGTATTAAATAGTTTCAAAACAAATTGTTTATGAAACATTATTTATATTTTTAATTTATAATATTTTTATTTTTATTTATCTTATTAGATTCTATAGCTTCGAAGAATCAAAAGTTTGACAACGATTCTGATATAGAGGTAAGTAATAAGTCGATTTTTTTTATTTGTTATAAAGTGTTTAAAATTTATATATTTTTTCTCTGTCTTGTTATTTTTAGGAGCCGAAGTCATGCACTAACAGTAATACTGATTACAGCATGGAGTGATGTGATATAATGGAGAAGAAAGTAATCTAATGATGATAAGGAGTTTGATCTTTTATATTTATTGGATCTATGGGGGTTTTATTTGTTTTGGGAATATTGAACTATGGATTATTAATGTTATGTAAGTTTTATGGATGTTGTTAAATTTTTGTATCAATACTTTTTAAGTCAAATTAAAAAGTTTTTGTGTCAATTTAATAAATACTTAAATTTTCATAAATAAAAAAATTCAAGCGGGGACGGGGATAGGGGCGGGGATCCCCATCCCCGCGGGGTCGGGGATTGGGCTTCCCCGATTTGGTAGAATCGGGGATGGGGCCGGGGACGGGGATGGCAAACCCGCCCCGGCCCATTGCCATCCTTACTCAAGCGTCAACACCTCTATCAAATCATAATCGCATGCAGCCATTCAAACCTAGTGAGTCTAATGACTTAGTACGTTCTAAACATGAGTAACATATAATATATATACAAGCACATGCATTAAAATCATATTTTTATTTAAAATAAGCTTGTAATATATCATAAATCCTAAAATCGTAAAGATGTCGATCATTTATCATTTTGGATGAAGTTTGATCTTTGAAAGTGACTAGCATTTATCCTCTGGTTGGCTTATCAGTCTTAGATTACCATTGCACATGGAGACGGCACTAGGCACAGCCGTAAATAGAAATATGATCGTTGGGCTCCTTCTAGGGCTTTATCTATAAATGGGCTCCCTCGGGGTTTTTTCCTGCATGCGGGCCAAATTTTCATCAAAAACTTTTTAAAAATCATTTAGCTTTTATTAATTCTTTGGGCAGCCCTTTCGTACTATCCTGGGACGCAAAATGACCATTTTACCCATGAACTCCACCGATTTTGACTTTCTCTTAACTTTATTGACTCGAGCCTATCACATAATATCATACAAGTTTATAAATTTCTTCTAATATTTTTCTTAGACATAAATCCACCTTTCGATTTAAAAACTTAATGATTAAACCATAAAGCGTTTTTAACCCAAATAAATTTAAAATTTAATATTTTCTTCCAAAATTTTAAACCTAAACTTTTCATCCTTAAACTTAATATGACACCTCAAAATACACCCACAAACATTTCTTAGACGTAAAATTAAGCTCCTCAACTAATTTCTCAATGTGTTTTAAAACTTAACCATACGTGCCAGTTTTAACCCGTATCGATTCAAAACTTAATCAAACTTGAACCATAGCCTATCAACACCTAACTATACCTTATACAACCATATTCAAGCCATTTAAGACCATGATCAAGCCTAGGAACCTTCTGAAATTTTCTGCACATATTTCGAAAACCCTAACCTCATCCAACCATAAATTCCTTCGACCCTAAACCCTAACCGAGTGGACCTGTTAGAGTTCGTGCTCTTAATTAATATTTAATTACCAAACAATAAGGATTAATCGGTGTAAACAGCGAAAATGAGTTTAAAACGTTCATTTGGACCTACAGAAATTTCGGCATGACCTCCCCGTAAGTAGGACATCCCAAAAATTTCAAAACACTACAAAAACAATATACGCTCGAAAATAACATCAAATTCACAATCAACCAAACAATTATCCTACAGCCGCACTAGCCAGGACTTGACACAACATACCATAAATTAAATCCAAAACAACACCATACAGCTACATAGAGCATCTCCCTGGCAAATGTATCAAACCAGTATAACATATAAATATCTGGGAACTCTGACACAAACCAACCGACTACTGGATACTACTCGCCGACGTTCCACCAGACGCGTCAAATCCCCTGAATGACCTGCTATGGCATCAAAAACAACCACAACATAAAAAGAAAACAGGGGTCGAACCCCAGTACGATAAACCAGTAAAATCACGACGTATATAAAAGACGTGTAATAATACCAAATAAATGCAATGACATGCGATGCATGAATGGTAACAATGGAATAACGGATACCAAATGGAGTCCAAACGAATAAAATCATCAACAATAACAGTGGCCACCCGTGCCAGGAATGCAGCATCAAATCGCCGCTCGTCCATGCACGTAGCATCGGGAATGCGAGTAGCTAAGTCGCTCGTTCCTAGCTGTCATATGAGAATGTGGCTAATCTTAACCCACTCGTCCCTCTTAATGACTCAATATATCTCAACAGGATCAACATAAATCTCCGTCAAAGGAGTCAAGGTTCAATATGTTATGCCAATACAATTTATGCATTAATGCATCAGAATAAACATTCAATACACATAATGGCAAACAACATCTACTTAATATTCTTTTACACGCCAATATAATCGTCATAATGATATAGGTTTGAGCTTACCTCAACTATAACTTACAATACCACAATAATTTCTTAAGGACTTCCTGATGAAACTCGTCCAACGATATAACATATAATATAAATTCGTTATACACTTCAATACACTGCATTCCAAATGACTAAAACAAATTTAATCAGAGCGGTTAAAATTCAAATTCTCGACAGCCTATAAAACTCGTTTAGAATCTGAAATTTCAAGCTTAATACCTCAAGAGTCAAGGCTAAAATGCACAACGGTGATCTCGCCCAGGTGGCTCGCCGGAAACACTGTTCACAGTCAGGAAAAAGCTGGAAAAATAGAGGAAAAGCTTAATAATTCACTTATTCAAACTAATTCACCAAAAACAACCAAGAATCGAAGTCAAAACCTTACCTAAACCAGATCAAAGCTTACACGCACTGATGATGTAAAACAAGCCGATCGAGCTCATCACCTACCGATTCATGTCAGGAAAGAAGCTAATAGAATAGAGGAAGAAGATTTCTAAGTTGCTGCACTATTCCTCCGGCTACTGGCGGCATGACGCGAGGCTGCAGAACAGAAGAAAAAGGTGACGGGGTGCAAGGCAGGAGAAGAGCTTCTTTCTGGATTTTGAGCGATCTGCTAACCTTTATATCAAATGGGTTGGGTTAAAATAATTAAATGGTAATGGGCTGGGCCCAACTTAGGTATTGGACTCTCACAGGACCAGACCCTGACCAACCCTACTAGGACCTAGACCGAACCCTTAACAAGCTGTTGGACCAGCCTCTACAGCCCATGCACTTGCAACCATAAACCCGCGCCAAACCTGTGCTCTACAAGGCTAGCGCGACTAAGCTTCAAACCTGCAACCTTCCTCCTTGCACCAGCCTTCCCTCGACCCATCTAGGACCAGGACTAAACTTATTAGGATCCCTAGACACGTCCCAACAGCAGCCCGCAGTCGTGCCCTTCTAAGAACCCAAACCGTGTCTTAGCTTGTTTTGAAACCCGAATTTTCATTCAGCCTGTTTCCCCATCTTGTCCAACCATTATCCATGCCTCTATAGACCCTTAACTATACTGAAAAATGTCCTATCTGATAGCCCCTACATTGGCAGCCCCTTTGTGCATCAATACCGTGAATTTAAAAGCACGAAAACTCAAGTTTTATAATGTATATGCCATAAAAACGAAAATAAAATGAGGGTTTCATATTTTTCATGCAAACATGATTAAACACACAATATGATTTGAATGATGCAAAAAGAAAGTTTAGAAACGTGCTTTTGCATATAAAACGTCCGAAATACGAATGTCGTAGCGGTGGAACGTCGATGACGAACGAATGAAGATTCTATTTTTTTTCTATAATTTTTTCTTTTAAAAAACTCACCAAAAACCCACCTTAGGATACGAGGGAGTCGAGTGATAGTTGTTGGAAGAAAGAACGAAGGACGGAAAAAAATCGAAAACTTCCCTTGGCTTGCAAAGATGAAATGGCCGTAGTTCCTCTCCTTCACTTTTACGTGAATGTGAGTGTGCGTGTAGGTGTGTGTATTTAGGTCTAAGAGTCTTTTATTTATTTTTTATTTCTTTAATAAATATTAAAAAAGCTTTCAAAATATTTAATTAATGAGCTTAATTAACTTTAGTTTTTAATTAATAAATTATGCCCATTAAGGTTTATAAAATATATAAACCTCAAATTAAAAGGTTTAAAAATACTTATTTTCAAAACAAAAATCTCTTATAAAATACATAAAATTCTTTGCTCCCATTAATTATTTTAAACTTGAACTTAAACATGCAATAATTCTTAAAATATTTAAAATAAATATTGTGTTAACTAAAATAAAAATATATCTTTTAAATTTTTAACATTTTATTCGTCTCCGGTCCTCCGTCCCCAGCCAACCACCGATATTCGTTTGAAATTCTTTTAAATTATGAAACCAAGAAAAATTATACAATTAATCATTTAGTCACTCAAAATATATCATTCATGCATCCAAAATAATTTAAATAAAATAGCAGTTTAATAATTTTCATGTATTTATTTACACACACACCACTTATTCAATCCAATTAATCAATTGGATCATTAACCAATATGTTCGATTCACCTTATCAACATCTTATCGAGTGATGTATTCAAATGCAATTTACTTGCCTAATATAATTTTCAAATTATTACATTAATTCAATTTTTTTTAAATAATATATTATGACTTTATGGCTCATCTTTACGAGTAAACCGTCCAGTCCGGATTATACCAGGCCTGGATCAATAGAAAGCTGATTATTTAAAAAACACTATTAATTCAGTACAATAAAAAGAACGAAAATTGAAATAGGAGCAATAAGGTCGAACATCGAAGTTTTCAATGCACTTCTATGACATGTTTTCCAGCAATCATATTTGGAAAATGGGAAAACAATACTTTAATTATTGTGCTGTCATTCATATATTTATTATTATTACAAAAAAGAAGCACGGCCATTCGATGAGTGTGAGGCCAAATCCATCGCAAAAAATCTCATCTGATCCACTCTTTTTCTCCAAGACATTCGTACGATCCCCTTACTCCACACAAAAAAAAAAAAAAAAACCCATATCTCGACTCATTTTGCCACACCAAAAACCATTAACAAAAACAGAAACAGCAGCAGCAACACTGCTACCTAGCAGCTTCACCAGCTCAAGAAAAATGGCCTCAGCAGTTATTTCATCTCTGCAGGTCCACTACTAGCTTCTTCACACTCTATATATCTTCATATTTATGTACTCGAACAAGTTTAAATACATCCCGTTTCAATGTATTATGTGTGCGTATGTGTGTGTGTGTGTGTATGAGAAGAAGATAGATGTATATGTATATGATGCAAGAATAGATGCATACTGCAGGTGGGTTGCAGCAAAGGGTTCTCAGAGTTTTCTGGACTCCGGAGCTCATCATCGGGCCTTCCGGTTAATCAGAGACTCAATGACGATTTTGTATCCGTCATCTCCTTCCAGACATCAGTAGTAAGTTCATGCTTCTCTCAGATTCTCATCTGCATGGTGATCTAAACATGCTCACAGCTCACCAATAGCATCATATGTTTTCATGAATGAATGTTTAGATTGGTGGAAACAAGAACAAGAAAGCAGTTGTGGAGGCCAAACTGAAGGTGGCAATCAATGGATTTGGAAGGATAGGAAGGAACTTCTTGAGGTGTTGGCATGGAAGGAAGGACTCCCCACTGGACGTGATCGTCATTAACGACAGTGGAGGTGTTAAACAGGCCTCTCACCTTCTGAAATATGACTCTACACTTGGTACATTCGACGCAGATGTCAAGGCAGTCGGTACCGATGCAATCTCCGTCGATGGCAAGATCATTAAAGTCGTGTCCGATCGTAATCCGGTCAATCTCCCTTGGGGGTAAACAAAGATATATAAAGTATAACAAATTTTGTCTTGTTTTTATCTCATATATCATGTGGGCTGTGTGACAGGGCAATGGGGATTGATTTGGTAATTGAGGGAACTGGAGTGTTTGTTGATAGAGATGGTGCGGGGAAACACATTCAAGCAGGAGCAAAGAAGGTTCTTATTACAGCACCTGGAAAGGGAGACATTCCTACTTATGTTGTCGGTGTCAATGCCGATGATTACAACCCTGACGAGAGCATCATCAGCAATGCTTCATGCACAACTAACTGCCTCGCACCTTTTGTTAAAGTTCTCGACCAAAAGTTCGGTAAGCAGCTCTTATATGTCGATAAATTCAGAAGTTTACGGCAATTAGAGAATCTTGCCCGATTATCACATTCAATCAGACTGAGCTAATAGTAAATTATGTCACACGTAGGTATCATAAAGGGAACAATGACCACAACTCACTCCTACACTGGAGACCAGAGGCTTCTCGATGCAAGCCACCGTGATCTGAGGCGTGCAAGAGCCGCAGCACTGAACATAGTGCCTACATCTACCGGTGCAGCAAAGGCCGTTGCCCTTGTTCTTCCCCAACTCAAAGGGAAGCTCAATGGCATTGCCCTTCGTGTCCCCACCCCTAATGTCTCGGTGGTGGACCTTGTCGTCCAGGTCCAGAAGAAGACATTTGCAGAGGAAGTGAATGCTGCATTTAGGGAGGCAGCGGATAAAGAGCTCAATGGGATCTTATCAGTTTGCGATGAACCACTCGTTTCCATGGACTTCCGTTGCAGTGACGTGTCA
This sequence comes from Primulina eburnea, assembly GCF_022965805.1. Taxonomy (NCBI): domain Eukaryota; kingdom Viridiplantae; phylum Streptophyta; class Magnoliopsida; order Lamiales; family Gesneriaceae; genus Primulina; species Primulina eburnea. Next base: position 9,959,114 of record NC_133116.1, read on the forward strand.
TCCACCGTGGATTCATCCTTGACAATGGTTATGGGAGATGATATGGTTAAGGTCATTGCTTGGTATGATAACGAATGGGGTTACTCACAGAGGGTTGTTGATCTTGCTGACATTGTTGCCAACAATTGGAAATGATATTATTGAAGGACATAGTACATAGTTCTTCATTTTGTTTTGGAGTTGTAATGAGGAAGCAAAAAATTTTCACTTGTTAATTCTTATTGCTTGCTACCGATGCATATTAAAATCTATGCAATGTAACCATCAATAATTTCTGATGGATTCCTCCTTATCTACTTGATTTTACTCATAGGAGGAGCCTTCGTTAACTCGCCGACTCTACTATATGATTAGCTCTAACAAAGTGGAAAAAATGGTCAATTTTTGGAGCTCTAATCTTTTGGGAGTTTATTGCGGTACAAGTTGGATTTTATTGCTGCTGACGAAGTAAGGACTGGGACTGGGAAGGTCCCCGTGTCGAGATATGCTTTATTTTGTGCAGTAACTGCACTTGTCTGGTGTAGCACGCCAATGAGGATTATATTTATCTTAAATTTTCTAAGCTGCAATGTTTTCTGACAAATCTTAGATCTGAAATTCATCTAAAATCACAGATACAAAATTACATAAACTACAGGATAAGCATTTCCGCTAAATTAAAAGAGTGGATGGTAATAGCAGATGCAAAAAGAAGCTGGTTCCCAGAATTTATTTACTAGATAAATTGTATAATTTATCCCGGATAATACCTTCCAACAACATTTCTGCATAACTTATTTCAGAAATAACCACCCTATCACTCCATCAGACCCTGCAGAAAATAGAACAGATATCAACGCTCCAACGAAAAAAGTAGCATCCATTATCTAGTAAAGAAAGCTGTGTCTGCCATGGGTTAAATATTCAATATCAAGGATACAAGGTTGGACACAGAATTTTCTCAGGGATTAGAAAACTTCGCAAAAATCGCATTACTATATAACTGATCCATGAAAGAGACTTCAAGCCCAATAGTAAATGAAAGTGAGAAATCCAAGATGACATCATGTTATACAGTTCACCGAAAAAATGAAAATATACACTAGAGTACCCTATGAAGAATATAATAAACCCCATATCTGAATCAAAATATTGTAGCATCCAAACTTCTGTAGAGAGTAGTAAATTGAAACCTATAATAAGTTTTCCAAAAGGGAACAACATTATTACATGCAGACTTTCAATACACAGCCTTCTGGTCGTATGAGGTGTTGTATAAAAATACAAGTAACAGGTGATGTCATGTAAATCATCAAGAAAGGGACACTCCTACAACAGCAGGTGGACATAATTACTTTCTGCCATATGTAGGAGCTCCAAGGTCGATCGCGATGCAACACCAAATCCATTTGGCGTAGCACACATCCTTTCAGATCAAATAATCGGCATTTCCTTCACATGGAATCTCAAGATCCTTATTAATACCCTTGAGATTTTCAAAAAAGCTTGATTGAGCTTGTAAATTCACTCCTTGAAATAAGTAACACCATCAATGTTCCCATTTCCCCACTACTAAATTCAGAATCCCTACTATATTTATATTGAAGCCTTGAAATTTTTTTCCAAATCTGCATCAGTCAGAAGGTCTGAAGTTATCACTGGTAGAATAAGAGCTAGAGAAAGGGAACTTTCGACCCCATAAAAAGATTTTGGCATGACTCATTTCTGAATATGCTATTTCATGTTGAAAGTGTTGTCAATGACATGATATAATTGGATGAAACGCATTATCATAGAAAAAAAGCGCAATAAGAACCTACGACATTGGCATAGCAAGGCTTGATTTCGAAAGGCAATACATAGAACAGCGGACCATCCCACATCAATATAATCTAGTTTTCCAGTCAGCCTTAACTTATTTTGTGACATAACGTCCATGTGGAAATATTCCGATTTCTAAAAATATAATGGAAGCGAGCAGATAAATGCATAAATTCTATTGCTGTGGCTTGGAATTTAAGGATATGGCATTTTATCACAACAGAGAAGACGAGAATAAAAGCAAATGCAAAACAAAAAAAAAACAAATATGGAGAGCAAATTTTTGTCTTCGAGAGAAGGTAAGAAAAGAGGCATACCATTTGATAATAGAGCCAAAGAGAAAATGTTGCATGATAGGAACCTTGCCCAAAACTTCTACTTTATACATCTTGAGCAGCCCACTGTGAACCTTCTTCCAATTAGGAACTCCACTAATGTCATCCAGCATAGGTGAATGCTCAGCAAACAATCCTTTTTTCATCTTTTTCACAAATACAATGCATCCGATATACAAATACTCTGTTGAGAAGTTCTCCAATATATCTTCATTATGAATTGACTTTGGCTTCATGTACTTGTGGTCAATCAGTTGTGATGAACCAAATACAAATGGCAAGAAATGATAGTCATCAAGCCCCCACACACCGTGGGAACCTGCAGGTTCTAAGCAATAGCCAAGTTGCAATTTCCTCATCAACTCCAAGTATTTGACAAACACTCGTGACACCAATGCTTGATAATCCTCATCTTTCACAACACCAAGTCTTGCTAAGCAATATAACCACGCTGTGAAGTTTGTCTCATGACCAGTGCCTACATCATGATTGCAAAAGAGAACAGAAGATTAATGCATTGCCTTCACATATGTCATAAGAATCTGAAAGTTTCTAATGCATACTAAGTCAACAAGTTACTCCCCTTTAACATAGAGATGATACATCACAATCATTTGAACTAAAGTCTCATATTTTCTCTTTTCGCCTTCGATACATTTAAGTGTGTATGACCCCATTAAAATTTCCAATTCAATGTATTGTCCACTAAACTAGAGCACTATTAGAATAAGAATTGGCACTGAATCAATACTTTAGGAGCTGTAAAACGTTCTACAATATGATAAAAAAAAATAGCATCATCAATTATGCTACTGTTAAAGAACTTAATCAGCATACCATAATCGATGCGTGTAGAGTTGCCAAAGCTATCCGTGAAGTAAGGCACAAGTTCTACAGAGGCAGCATGAAGATGGGGCGGTAGGAATTTTAGCATAAATGAATCTGCATCATTGCAAAGCCGCTCGTGCCACGCCCGAAACGAAATGTTTCCGTACCGAGCAGACTGCGGGGCAGGAGGGATTTCATCCACGTAAGCAATCAACGTCTGCAGAATGGAAACGATGGCTTCGACGGTGGGAGAAATGTGACAGGGATCGGAGAGCTTGCGAGATCTAACGGACTCGGAAATGGAGACGACGAAGCCGATGAAGTTGAGGAGAGCTGGGGAGGAGTGGAACGCATCGATGTCGTCTTGGGATCGGATTCTCTTCGAAGGCTCGGAAAATTGGTGAGGCAGAGTGATGGGTTCTACCTGCTGAGACTGCGGGACAGGGGTGCGCATGATGAGCTCTCTAGTGTTGGTGGGAGAATTGGGGAGGTTGACGGCGGGGAATCGGATGGGGATGTAAGAAGGGGTGTCCGACGGTGGCGGCGGGCCGGGGAACACGGTGTGGCCGCCGCAGTTGACGCAGACGGAAGGATCTGGAGTGCAACGGTGGTGGTCTCGCGGAGGATCCATCGATATTTTTGGGAAATTTAGGTGATTAACACTCTGCAAAACCATATTTAAAAAACTAGCCCACACTTTTAAAATGACTATACTACCCTCGTTTTAAAAATTTTGAAAATCACTATACTACCCATTAATGATTCTCACATCTAAAAACCGATACCTGTTTCCATCTAAGAAGAAGTAATCGGCCCGACTTCCTTTGTCTTGCGTAGAAACGACGCCGTCTTTTTGGTTGCTCCTTCGTGCCGTGTGTTTGAACTTCAGCTCCGGTGAGTCCAGGGTGAACCATTCCTTTCCTAATTTTTTCTTCTTCCTCCTCCTCTTCCACTTATTCTTCTTCTTGTTTTGCATTAGATTTTAGAAATATGATCAAATATATTGTCAGAGATTCGTGCTTCTTCTTCTTCTTCTTGTTTTGCATTTGATTTTGGAAATACGATCAAATATATTGTCATAGATTTGTGCTTATTTTTTTTTTTTTTGTTGTTTTTGCAATATGTATTCGATATTTTTTTTATTTTGATTTCTACGTGGTCAGTGGTTTGATCTGTTGTTGTCTATAGTAATGTTGCGTTAATGAGTGGAGCTTGAGTCGATGGATTTATTTGTGGGAGATGATTCTGAGCAGAAGCTTCACTACCAATCTGAGTTCGCAAAGAATTTCTGATTAAGAATACACTCGAGAATCTTTTGTAAGTGTACGAGATGTTCATCCTCTGATTGACTGTAGATAAGGATAGCATCGAAGAATATTATAACAAAATGGTGCAAATAAGAGCTAAAAGCCCGATTCATAGCAGATTGAAATGTAGAGGGTGCATTTGATAAACCGAATGACAGAATGACACAACAGTGAATTCATAATGATCCTCATGAGTCTGAAAAACTGTCTTGTGAATGTCCTTGGAATCCATCCGGATTTGGTGATACCCAGACCGCAAGTCCAGCTTAGAAAAATTTTCCATTGAATCAATCAATGGTCTAAAATTGATACACAGCCCGCAAGTTCAACTAAACGATTTATTATTAATAAATTATTTGTGTTTGATGTTAATTTATTTCTTTTTAGTAAATCATTTATAAAATTGTTTTTGCATGAGTTCAATTCTTAGTTTTGAATATTCTCTTTGATATAAGTATTTTATGAGTGACGTTAAACTAACAATATCATTCATTCTTCTCCTTAGATGACCGGCCGTTCTTCTCTTAGCTCAATTGAAATTTTCCATCAATCAATGGTCTAATTCACTAATCAAGGACCATCTAAACAACCATACATTTAACATTTGTAATTAAAATGGCAGAAGAAGAAGTTTGGGTAAGTTTATCGTTTTATATGATTTTTATTGAGTTTTTACTTTTAGTTATATTTGTGGAATTGAATTTCTGCCTAAACTTTCCTACATATCTGATAAATGAATAAAGTATTTGTGTTTTGGTTGAGAAATTGTGTTCAACATTGTATTTGCTGTTTATGTTTGAAAAATATTTATATTTTTTATATCATTTATGTTTTTTCGAGTGCAGGTAAAATTGAAACCTCAGTTATTGAGAAAGAATCACTTTGAATGCAAGTTAAGTTTAAACTCTCATTTCAAAAGTGTATCAGAGACTATCAAGGAATGCCTCAATGATGCAGAGATGCAGAATATGATTGATGGAACTCAATTTGGTAATTTAATTAAGTATGTAAGAGATTACAATTTATCCAGTCAGATTATATGGTTCTTGATGGCTAGACAGTCATGTAAGACTACTAGTGATGAGTTGTGGATGATTGTGAATCAAAGACCGTTGAGATTTTCGAAAATGGAGTATGCACTTATAACTGGGCTTGATTGTTCAGAAGATTTTCCTGAAGTTGGAGAGACGATGCAATTTCGGGATAGACATTTTTGTGGAAATGAAAATGTATATATTGAGGAGGTGGCGACAAAGCTAACGGAAATGAGAAAAACACCTGAACGCACTATAAATTTGGAAAAATTGAAGTTAGCATGTTTGTACTTTGGTGCTGCTGTTCTTTGGCCAGTTCGACAAAAGACGGTTCCTCAAGTTGACAACATGCTTTTGAGTTTAGTGGAGGATTTGTTTGGATTTGTTTAACAAATATCCTTGGGGTACGATAGCTTATAACAAAGTTCTTAAAAGTATAAAGCGAGATTTAACTTCAATCAAATTGAAGAAAAAGAAGAAGAACGAAAAGATTGTCGAATATGGAGCGTTTACTTTGAACGGATTTGTTCATCCATTGCAAGTAAGATATTTATTTGTTTTGTATTTATTTAGTTAATTTATTTAATATTAACTTGGCTATAATTTTTTTAATGCAGATTCTTGCATATGAATGTATTCCTGGCATTGCAAAGAAGTTTGCTAAGCGAAGAGATAGCTATAACATGATACTTCCGCGTATGTGTGGATGGATTTCAAATGATTGGCATGTGAAATCATCTCCAAAGTACAATGAAGTTGTTCAAGCATCACATGAGTGTTTAAATAGGGTGAGTATTTTGCCAATATTTTATTTAATATTTCAAAGATATTTAATTATAATTGAGTGTTGGAATTTTATAATTTGAAATATACAGATGGTTATTGGCGTGTTGACACCTACAGAGTTGGAACTACAAGCCTCATACATCGCAATTCGCAAATGGTCACTTTTCTAATTCAGATCCTAATTTATCGCATGTTCTGCCATTGTTGTCGGAGAGACAAAATGTATACTGCTATGCAGATAGCAGTCCCGAAAACGTTGATCAACCCTTAGAAGAGCAAAAATCTTTTGAAGATATGCAAAGCCAGAGAGCAGATGCACATGACAAACAATCACCTCCACTTCGTCAAGAAGAAGATCGACCACACACCTCCACACATATTGATCCGACTGCTTTTGTTGGAGAGGTTCCCAGTGTTCCAAATTATTTTGTCCAACTTCGAGATTATATTGATGAGAAGTTTACAAAATTGCAAGCATACGTGGATGAAAGATTTACTAAGATTGAGGAGAGGCTTGAAGAGGTATCTGTCCAGGTAAAAAAACAGGAAAAAAATCCAGCAGAGACATCACGTCAACCAACTAGTACACTTCCGGAAGCAAAAAGACAAAAGATGTTTGATATCAAATGTGTTAATGAAGAAGTCTTGCCATCAGAAGGTAAGTCACATGCTTTAGTGGATAAGTCATGTCAACTTATTAAATATTTTAAGATCTATATATTTTTATATACAGGTTCTACATCTCCTCAAAATGGACACTCCATGATCCAACCAAGCAAACATATCTTGCACACTCCCCAACGATTCGTAGTTGATGAAGGAGCTTCCAATGCCCAGCCAGTTGGAGATGCAAACAATAATGATGAAAAGAAAACTAACAATAACATGTTATTAACCTATGTCAGGGTTAAGAGGCAAATCAAGAAGTCATCGTACTTTTAGTCGCCCTTCGTGGAATTGTCAGAGACGCCCCCTGTATTAGTTAGCCATCAACTTGGATCACGTAATGGCACATTTCAACCACTTCAAATAGCAAAGTCACCGAAGCTAACTAAAGCTTTGAAAGAGCAAATTAAAACAATGAAAGACACTCGTCAATGCCTAATGGCCGCCTACGATAAGAAATGGTTTAATGATTTGCTCTTGCCTAGGTCGTGGCTTGGATCTTCTGTGAGTATATATGATTTCATCTATTTAATTAATATACATATTCTTCATGTGTTAAATAAGAAAAAGATTAATGATTAGCACAAAACACATGAAAAGGGTATGTCTCATTGTCATTGGGATGTTGTCCATTATAGCAATGTCTTGTGCCACTAAATGAGGATAATGGGTGGTTATTTTAGTGGACTTTTGGGTGTTGTCCATTCCAAAGCTGAAAAGGGTATGTCTCATTGTCATTGGGATGATTTGATTCAAATGGCTGAAGGATCAAGTAGAAAATGGAAATCATTGCCATGGAAAGAAACATCATTTATCCTTGTGCCTTACCATGTCCCCAACCATTGGGTTGCTGTAAAAATCGATATAAAGGCCACATCTATCATAATTTATGATTGTGGAATCTGTTTAACTAAAGAGATTAAAATGGAGTCGTATGTTCGTCCACTACAAGTTCTAATACCTCGATTATTGAATATTGTGGGTGTAGTAACAACCGATACATGGAATATTACACGACCGTCGTCATTCCCTCAGAATATTGCTGGGTTTGTTTTTCCAAATTCAATTTTATTTTATTTAAATTTATTCCATGATTAATTCTAATAATATTAATTTTGCAGAGGTGATTGTGGTGCATGGGTGATCAAGACCATCGAGGTGGAATTAGCTCGTCTCAATCCCTATGAAATAAATGACAAGATAGTCGACTCATGTAGACCCTATTTAAAAGCATGTACTTGGAATAAAGATTGGATTTTGTAGTGATACCATGGTGGTTATTGAGATGCTTTGTAGTTTTTTTGATCATGTACAACTTCAAACAAAAAGTAATGATTTGTAGTGCTTCTACTAGATATTATGCAATTGTGTGAAGTAATGATTTGTAGTGTGAAATTATGAAATTAAACATAGTGTGAAATAAGACAAAAATAACTGAGGGCGACCGAATGGCGACTGGGAGCGACCGAATGGCGACTGAGTGATATGATAAAAACAAAGTGAGCAAATTCGTGTTTTATATCTTATTTACTATCTTATGATATGTTTTCATGTATAAGAAATTATGAAATTAAACATAGTGTGAAATAAGGCAAAAATAACTGAGGGCGACTGAATGGCGACTAGGAGCGACCGAATGGCGACTGAGTGATATGGTAAAAACGAAGTGAGAAATTCGTGTTTTATATCCTATTTACTATATTATGGTATGTTTTCATGTATAAGAAATTATGAAATTAAACATAGTGATAAGGCAAAAACGACTGAGGGCAACCGAATGGCGACTGAGTGATATGGTAAAAACAAAGTGAGCAAATTCGTGTTTTATATCCTATTTACTATATTATGGTATGTTTTCATGTATGAAATTAAACATAGTGTGAAATAAGGCAAAAATGACTGAAGGCGACCGAATGGCGACTGGGAGCGACCGAACGACGACTGAGTGATATGGTAAAAACAAAGTGAGCATATTCGTGTTTTATATCCTATTTACTATATTATGGTATGTTTTCATGTATGAAATTAAACATAGTGTGAAATAAGGCAAAAATGACTGAAGGCGACCGAATGGCGACCGAGTGATATGGTAAAAACAAAGTGAGCACATTCGTGTTTTATATCCTATTTACTATATTATGTTATGTTTTCATGTATGAAATGAAACATAGTGTGAAATAAGGCAAAAATGACTGAAGGCGACCGAATGGCGACTGGGAGCGACCGAATGGCGACTTAGTGATATGGTAAAAACAAAGTGAGCAAATTCGTGTTTTATATCTTATTTACTATATTATGGTATGTTTTCATGTATAAGAAATTATGAAATTAAACATAGTGATAAGGAAAAAATGACTGAAGGCGACTGGGAGCGACCGAATGGCGACTGAGTGATATGGTAAAAACAAAGTGAGCAAATTCGTGTTTTATATCCTATTTACTATATTATGGTATGTATTCATGTATAAGAAATTATGAAATTAAACATAGTGTGAAATAAGGCAAAAATGACTGAGGGCGACCGAATGGCGACTGGGAGCGGCCGAATGGCGACTGAATGATATGGTAAAAACAAAGTGAGCAAATTTTTATAACGAGTCTTTAATTATTTGGTATGTTTTCATGTATAAGAAATTATGAAATTAAACATAGTGTGAAATAAGGCAAAAATAACTGAGGGCGACCGAAGGACGACTGGGAGCGACCGAATGGCGACTGAGTGATATGGTAAAAACAAAGTGATCAAATTCGTGTTTTATATCCTATTTACTAGTGATATACCTATTGGTGCTTCGGCGGGCCTTTTGATAAGGCAAAAATGACTTAGGGCGACCGAATGACGATTGTGTGATATACTATACAAAAGTAGGTTCTATTATCACTCATATATCATTCAGTCGCTCTCAGTCGCTCTTTGTATAATGACATTATTTTTATATTTTATATTATCACTCCGTTATACTATACTAAAATAGAGCAAATAGACCACAAACGTGAAGTTGCTCCTATTTTCTATTATAAAAATCATATATCACTCAGTCGCTCTCAGTCGCTCTTGAATTATTTTACTCCACTTTTATATTTTATACTCACACGATTTTAATATACTATAATATAGTAAATAGTCTACAAAACATTAATTTGATAACCTTTTACACATTGAATAGTATAAAATATCTTCGATTCATTCATACTAAATCATTAATGTTCAATTACATTTAAAAAAAAAACATCTAAACTTGCACTTCCAAAAAACTATATTTTATAGAACTTCAAATGGTTCTATTAGGATCACTCATATATCATTCAGTCGCTCTCAGTCGCTCTTTGTATTATGACATTATTTTTATATTTTACATTATCACTCCGTTATACTATACTAAAATAGAGTAAATAGACCACATGTGCAATGTAGATGATGTGAGTCCTTGTACACAACGGCCACTGAGCTGATAATGGCGGCATGTTTGTCAGAGATAATTACCAAATCAGGATCATCTGGAATCAGTTCATGCAATTTCTGCAAAAACCAAGTCCATGACATTTCATTCTCTGAGTCAACAACAGCCCATGCAATGGGGTATTGGTGTAAATCTCCATCTTGGGCTGTTGCAAGAAGCAAAACACCTCTATATTTTCCCTTCAAAAAAGTCCCATCAATTGCTATAACTTTTCGCATCCTACGAAACCCAGATATGCATACCCCATAAGCTATGAACATGTATTTAAATCTTCCACTAGAGTCACTCTCCAAATGAGTTATAGTATCTTTGTTCACTTGCTTAACAACAAATAAATAAGCTGGCAAAGTTCTGTAACTCTCTTCTGGATCTCCCCTCAAATGATTAAGAGCAAGTTGCTTGCCCTTCCAAGCTTTGTAGTAGCTAACACCAAGCCCTTTATTTTGCATCATCGTCATTATTGTTTTTGGCGCGGGGGTAATTTGTTGCCCTCTAAAATTTTCTAGCAATACATCTGCAACTACAATAGAATTTGCTTGTCGGTGCCTTCGTCTTCTGTCAGAAAGGTCACATGTGTGTATGTTACAATAAATTCGAATTTCAAACTGAGTTGAATTAGCCCTTCGTGTTGCTCGCACTCTCCAACTGCATTTTTCTGTAATGCATCCCACCACATAAAGTGTCTTTGTCGACCTTTCAACATTCATTTCAAATGAAGCATTCAAAGAAATGCTAGTCAATTCTTTCTTAATTTCATTTTTACTGTTGAACTTTTGACCAACTGATAAATTCTATCCATCGGTAAAAGAAAATGCACCATCACCATCGTTAATCGCCAAAAAATTTTGTGTATTCGCTTCCACTAAATCAGAATGATAGAAATCAACATGTGGACTTTGTGTTCTTGGTAGATCGAATACATCAATTTGGTTCAAGTTTTTATTGGCATTATCTTCTTCAACGACGACTTCTTTTGTTGCTGCAGTCAATTCAAAACCATCTTGGATAAAAGTACAACCAAAATATTCATCATGAACACCCTGATCAAAAGCATCCATATCCAAATCAATTTCCTTTCTTCCACATTCTACATTTACATCAAAATCACATTTCCTTTTTCTATCTTCTACATTAATATTAGAATTCACAGCACTACCCTCCGCATCTCCAAAATGCACATCACTGTCATTAACTTTTTCTCTATCAACTCCAATATCACAAATCTCAATTACTTCCACATGCAAAACAGGTCTAGTGCGCGAATTACCAAATGATAGATATGTTCCCAAGGATCGTGAATTTCGTATATAGATTGGGCATGGTTTGCAAGAATCTACTTCTGGTAAATAACTCAATGTCAATTTAACATCTGATTTAGCCAGACCAAGTGTCTCGTATATTTCATTCATGACACATTCTATGGTCAAATTACTACCATCAATGGAAATAGCTGTCCATTCTTTAGATTCAGATAACCATGTATAAGTTCCTTGATCATCGTTCTTCCATTCTCCATTAGAATTAATCAAAATCTGGATGATCGTCATTCCTATACAAAATAAGCAATAAAGATGTCATGAAAATTAAATGATTTAACATATAATCGGATGACATAACATATCAAAGTGGGCGACTGAAAACAGAATTGAGCGACTGAAAACAGAATTAGGCGACTGAAAATAGAATTAGGCGACTGAACCCATAATGTTTGGGCGACCGATCAATTAAGAATGAAATATATGAAAAATTATATTTACAATATATACATTGTAATAAAAACCAGTAAAACGATAAAAAAAATTTGAGATGGCATTAGAAACTTACACCTGATTTAAAATCTTTGACAATGCTGAGAGAGATTGAAACTTTTTTTAGGAAAACAAATGACTACAATATTCTCTTGTTTAATGTAGAGGAAGAAAAAAATTGAAGAAAAGACCAATGAATGAGATGAAGAAAAGGAATCGTTGTGAGAAGGATGAGAAATAGAGAGAACAAGAAGAAGAACCGATTGATTTATTTCTTTTCTCCCCTGTTTTGTAAGCTTTTTTCTAAATTAATTAATTATTTTTTTAAGTGAGTGTTATTTATCAAATTTTGAGTTGTAAAAGGCTAATTTTTTAATTTAAAATTTATTTAAGGCTAGTTTTCAAAGTGGCCCGATATTTTCACTGAAATATTCTATCCCTCCGTTGATATATTTTTGTAAGTTGCACCGGCTTGCTTTTTCTCATTTGATGACTTTCGGGTTAAAGTAGTAATTTTCAAATTAGCGTATCATGTAAACAACAGTAATATTTTTTATGACTACGAAACTCACAACCGTAGAACTTTGATGTTCATTGAGTAAATTTCTGCGCTAACGTAATAACTTATCAATCAGACGAGCGTCAGATAAACTGAATTAGAAAAACCTTGTGCTACAAGATCGCTCAAAAAATTTGGTATGAGGAATAGAATTTCTGACAATTGGTTAAACGATCATCTACTTCACTAACTCGAGCTCATTCAGGAAATCATTTCTCTTATTTTTCAAGTATGCTATATTTTAATTGTCCCAAATCGGTTGGATAAAATATCTGAGAGTTGTATATATGGTCTTGGACAATCCTCCCCCTTGAGCTAGGTCCAAGTTCTAATTTTAACATGATATCAGAGCTCAGGTTCCACCGTTATGTGTTGGATTGTCCATAGTTGGGTTATTTGTTCTGCCGATAATTGGGTCATTTGTAAATTTAATGCTCCAGATATTCATTCATGGGCGTGAGGGGTGTGTGTTAGTTGTCCCACATCGGTTGGATAAAATACCTTGTATGTGTATATAAAGTCTTGAACAATCCTCCTCCCTTGAGCTAGCTTTTGAGGTTGAGTTAGATTCAAGTTCCAATCTTTAACACTATTAATTTCCTATGTTAAGATACCCCTCGAAACACAATGAGTAAATCTTATGTTAAGATAACTTCTTACAAATTACAGTAGTAAAATAAATTGCCATCAAACCTTGTGTTTTTATAGGGATAAAGTTTGGTATTTTTTAAACAATATTTCATTGTATAATTTTATTATTATTATAATAATGAGATAACTTTGTTTTTGAAAATACAAATTCTCTTCATAATCTAAATGGTCTGAATGGACATAAAACAATTATATTGAGTGAAATCAAAAGATCTATTGTCTATTGAAAATTTATAATCTAAAAAAAGCATTATCAAAGCTTTTCTTGCTTAATTTTTAGTTTTTAGTCATCTTTTGACTGTTTAATCTAAATTTTTTGATCGTTTTACTGAAATTAGCAATTTTTCATTACCATGAATTTGTATAGTTTCTCATTTGGAACATGACGTACTTTTTTTTATGTGGTTTTGTCATTTCTTTAGTGTTTGTTGTTTCTTATCTTCATGTTGTAATTTTTTTGCTATTTAATTTGCGCTATTTGCATTCATTTTTTTCTTGTCTTCATTTTGTATTCATTAATGTTTCGATTCTTTCTTTCCTTGTTAGCATTTTTCTTGAGTTGTTGTGTTTTCTCCAATCCATCCACGATTATTGATATTATTTCAATTTTTGGTAAAGACAGACTTATCTAACTTGAATAGAAAATTGTGATTTTCTTTGCTTGGTTAATCAAATATTGTTACATGCTCTACATTACTTTTTCTAGCAATATAAATTTTGTAATTATTGGCAATATGTATTAGATTATTATAATGTTATTCAAATTAATGTTTTAATTCATCTTAGCATGCATTTCAATTATTTTTTGATTGAGCAACCAATAAACATATCAGCAACCTCTTCGAACAATGTCACTCTAGCTATTTCTTTCCATCTTAGACCATCACTGTTATCCGGTATCTGAAAAATTAATTGTGAGAAAGTATACACAATAATTAAATGTTTATAAGCATGCAAAGTTAATTATAGTTGCAATATCTTGGGACGATCTCAATATTCAGCTTCACACAATTGGCGCAATCAAACACATTGGTAGTTTTGGCAACAGATTTGAAATAGTTATAACATGTCTCGTTCCGTGGGGTTGATTTATTTTAAATTTCCTTAATGTTCGTGTTAATGTAGTAATACTTGTTCTACATATAATATTATAAGAGTAAACAAATTTAATTCTGATTATATCATCTCACGTCATCTCAAAGCATAAATGAATATGCAATATATTTTATCTTTAATAATAGATGTTTTCGTTCAAAACAACAATTCATGAAACATAACATCACCATTACTTCTTCCAAATTTTCTTTTGAGCCATCAGTTGTATGATGAGCTACTTTGATTCGTTTATCATATTTTAAATATACAAAATTCATTCAAAGTTTTCCGATGTATATTTCTCTTAAACCTTAAAAAGGTCGTAATGGATAGAAGAATAAGTCAATAAAAAATATAGCATAATTCTAAGAAATAATACAAAATTACATAAAATATAAATACATATAATATGACACAAATTTCACATTCAAATAAGAAAACTTAGCAACACTTTTTGGGAAAATAAACTCAAAACAACAAATACAAAGTATTCTTCAATTTGGTGGATTGACTAACACCGCTGTTTTCGATGTAGACTTCAGTTGTAGTCCTAAATATTAGTATAAAAAAAAAGAAGCAAAATTAGACATTTATTGTCAAATTAGATGATTTATGTATATTTGAAAATACTACCTTGGTACATATTAATTTTTAAATTAATTGCAAAAAACGGTCATTGGATTTTGATCTTGAATACGTTGAAGTAGTTGCCCTTCATTCAACGATATATCATCTAATAAATAAATTGTCATGATCTCTAACATGTTTCAGATATATACGTGTGAAATATATATTTTCAAAATGAGATGTATATATAATTATTTGTATAAATTTACGAAGTGTTGAACAAAACTACTTCCCTCCAGTAAACAACAATGTCATCTTATTTTTGGAAATTGTTAGATGACGAACCTTCTTGATGATGCCAATTATATATGTGCACATTAACATTATGTAGGACCGAGAGCTTGCCGCTTTACCAAAAGCTATAGCTAGTAGTAATGGTGCAACTCGAATCTTTTAAACCGCACAGCAGCACAAGCACCACGGTTCGATCGCTCTACCAAGCAGGGACAATTATTACACCCAACACATTATTTGATTAAAAAAAATATGTAAATATCACAATAAATAAAATGGAAACTTATTTTGGTCATTAGTATCATTTGGATTACTGCCAAATGATCAAATTTTCTGAAACGAAAATTAAGTCTGCCTAAATTTGGCGTTTCTTGCAACTCGATGACTAAAGTATATTTTGCATTATCAACTCAATACTTGGGTTTATATTTGGATAATTGGAATTTATTTTCTTCACGATTAGATTTCATATAAGATAATGTTTGTTACACTTTAATATTAATAATTGATTAAAATTAATTAATTAACGAAGGACTTAAAAGACAAACAATTTTCAAATATTGGCTCTTTTATATATGTATAAATATAAATAATATAATATAACTTAATATAATTAAAGTCCATTAATATAAGGTAATCGAAATAAATAGATTATATATTATTGAATTAATACTAATAATTAATTAATGAATGACTTAAAAGACTACACAATTCTCAAATATCGGCCCCTTTATATAGATATAGATAGATAATAGACAGAATTATCATTTACATTTTTCAACATTAAATTTTTTTATTTTCTCAGTTATGTCATTTCCAATTGATTAATATAAAAAATATGTAATTTAGAGTATGGAAGAAAATATTTGATTTTCATAACGACACTCATTTGAATGTCGAGACGAGTTCAATATCTATTTGATAAATAATTATGCATGAATTCTTTTTATTTTTTATATGTGCACATTATATTTGTGGATATTTGTAAAAGTCTCGTGAGAATAATAACATGTAAACTCACAAAATAATAATAACGACGACGACAATCGCTTCGCTTGTTGCGTCAAATACCGATAAAGGTTCAGCGTGTCTTCGTTTAGTGAAACATGCATTGTAAAGGAAAGACTTGATGTCAACTCCATCCATGTATGGAAACAGAAAGGAAGATTTTCTTATAGAGAGAAAGATGTACAGACCCGGACATATTTTTTCTCGTCCATATATCCTTTTATTTGAGTCATAGATTAGATATCCATTGGGTTGGCTTTGAACCGGAAAGACTTAAAAGAGTTATCCCTTGATCTCTGATCGAGATGTTAACAGGGCATGAATCGAAGTGGGGAAACTCTCTACCGTCTCTGTCCATCTCTTGTCGACTATGCTGATCTTCAGACATAGACTACGTACAGGGTAGTCCTCTAGTAAAAATAGAATATTATCACATGAACATAACATTTCGTTGCGAATGTAATTCCTTCCCGAGGTACCACTATGAATAATGTATACGTGTTAAAAAGTTCGACATGATAAATTTGGGGAATATCTTCATAAACTGGCTTAGAATTAATTAAACAATAATTTTGATAAACATAATATAAGAGATATTTAGGAAAATGAACATGGTCAACCATTTTTTTTTAAAAAAAATCTTCCCAAGTGTATTTGAATACACCACCGATGATCATTTTTTAAAAAAAGCAAAAACTTGTGTGAAACGATTTCACGGGTCGTATTTTGTGAGACGGATCTCTTATTTGAGTTATCCATGAAAAAAATTACTTTTTATGCTAAGAGTATTGCTTTTTGTTTTTAATATCGGTATGATTGACCCGTCTAACAGATAAAGATTCGTGAAACCGTTTCACAAGAGACCTACTCTTTAAAAAAATAATGATCGACTAAAGTTAGATAACAAAATAACTCCATAATAATATGATGGACTCCCTTTCATTCAAATAGCTTAATAATGAATTATAATGCAAAAAATAAAATAAAAAAAAAATCACCCCTTATACAACTCTAAACTCTGTGATATATAAATATATATGATAGGATCGGTTAAAGGATAAGGAGTGTTTAGAAAGAGGGGTTGAATAAACAATTACGATTTTTAACACTTTCTCGAGGGTTCGAATCAGTTTGGTGAGAAACCGATCCTCAAAATCTTGTCAGTCGATCACAGTCAGTTAAGTGCGGAATATAACTGACTAAAAGATAGAATATAGTAACTGAAAAGCTTGTAAAAGATGCACAAAGTTTGTTTATGGATATTCGGAGATTTCAATTACTCCTACGTCACTCCTTCTATCACGAAGATATGACTTCCACTAAAAGACTTTGATCAATGCAAGATTTGTACAGATCCACTTCAGTTTGGACTTAACAATGCCAACACTGAAACTCTTAGTTTACATCTCAATTTTCTCGATTGAAAGACTTAGCACAACTGATCTCTAGGATCAAGTTTCACAGTAATAACAATGTGCTAAAATGCTCGAAAGATAGCCTAACAGCTATGAATGTATATGATAAGCGTGAGTGTGAATTTCAGCAGAGTAACAGTAAGAAAGATTGCTAGTTCACTCTTCGCAACTGATTGTAAGGTTTCGTTGTTATCTTCAGCTGCTTTTCTCTGCTATTTATAGGCTTCCCTCTAACGGTAAAATTTGAATGCGGTTTAAACTTTATATCCGTTGATGTGCCACGTCAGAAATTCCTCTGCCAATAGTACAGTATGCCGTCTTTAAAATGCGGCGTTCCCACTAACAGTTGCAGACTGTTGTACTGTTTGTCGGTTGTCGTTTTCAACTTTGTGATGTGTCCAGCTGAAAGGTAGAACTGATAAAATTCACAACTACATTCTGTAGACTGCGCGTCCGGTTACGTAGATCAGTTGGTTAGATAGTTCAGTTGCTGGATTCAGTTGGGGCGTCCGATATCCCTTCAGTTTGTCAAACATCCGAAACTTAGTTTCCAACAATTTCTCCCTTTTTGGTGTTTGACAAAACTAAGCAAATAATAACTTATCAACTGAGCTCATTGTAGATAAAATAAGATCTTGAACAACTGATCTTCTTTATAGATAACTCTCTTAGTGTACAGATTTGTTATAAGGAATAAAAGAGTACAATAATCTTCAGTAATCTTCAAAAATATGGTAAAACGAATCAATCAACTGCTAATAGTTTCTTGCTATGCTGTTGATCTAGTTGAGTTTTAGCTTTAGTATCACTTCTCACTTTTTGTCAAACTCATCCATCTTGTTAGATAATCTCCGAACATCTGTTGATAAGAGCTTAACAGTAGTGGATACGTCTGAAACAACATTGAGCATAGTAGTTTGAAGCAAGTCTATCTTTCTGGAAACAGTTATCTCCAAAAATTCAACTAGTTTTCCAACAAAATTTTGAGTTACGGAAAGACTTTAAGCTATACCTCTGTTCACTTTGATTTCTTCCATTGTAAATGAGAGAGAGTTCACAGTAGCTAGAATTTTCTTCGGTCTCTCATAATTGAATTCATTTGAAGAATTCAGCTTTAGAGTATGAGAAAGCTGAGTAGATTGGATGTCTGAAATGTCGATCATCATATCTGACAGGTTGTGCTGGATGACCTGAATCTCTTCAATTACTGAATCAGTATCTATTGAGGGATGAGGAGATAAAGGTCCAGATGTTTATGGTTCCTGTTCTCTGGTAGCTTGATCAAAGATCACCATAGTCCTGTCAGTTACTACTGTTTCTGCATGTATCATTTCTGGAGCATATTCTACACAGGATTCCTGTTGAAGCTGGGGAGGATAAGAACGATTCAGATAAGAAGAAGTGGTTGGTTTATCAGTTTGAGAATCAGCTGGTTTTTCAGTTGAGTGACTAACTGGTTCATCAGCTGGCACTTCTTCAGTTGTAGCTGAGTGGAGCTGAGCTTCTTCATTTGGTTCAATAATTGCATGTTCAGTCATAACAACTGACTGAACTGGCTGCTCAGTTTCTTCAAAAGATTCCTTCTCAGCAGGTTCTTCAGTTAAGCACGGCCGAATCTCCATTGTTTCAGCAACTATCTGTTCAGTCATGATAGATGACTGAACCGGCTCTTCAGGTGGAACTTCTTGTTTAGTTGGGATGAAGGACTGAACTGGTTCCTCAGTTGTATCAATCGTAGCCTTTACGGCTGCTGGATCAATTGAAGACACATTGGGCTGAAATTCTGCGGCGACTGATTGAATAATTTCATCGATATTTGCCAGAGATAATTCAGCATCAGTGTAAATGAGAGGATCAGTAGCAGAAGATGGTTGAGGCACATCCTTGACTTGCTCAGTTGAAGTAGTAGGCGGTTCTTTGGATGGATTTCTGCCCTAAGATAAAGTTACTGCTTCCTCTTTTGAAGATTCTGTGGGATCTGCTTGAATTACCAGCTCTCGATCTTGTTCCCAATGTTTTATCTCCATTTGTAACGTGATAAGGTCCATGTCCAACTGAGTAGATACGGCTCTGTCATTGTAAGCAGTTGGACTGGTTGGGTTGTCATTGCTCTTCAGTTTATCAAGTAGTTGATACAACTTCTTGGCTCTTATTTGATCAAAGAAATAATTTTTTCTATCTAGTGCCTGAACAATGGTAGCAGCTTTGACAACGTTGAAGACTGTTGCTTCCAGTTTAATGAATTTTTCCAGTTGAAACTTCCTCCTCAACTGTTTAGCAAAAACATGAGTTCTGAATCTCATCCACGCATCAAAAGTTTTTAGATGAGACTTAGCAAAAGCATTGAAATGTTTCCAAATGAGGTCAATGTGAGTCTGAATGGCATTAGTTGGCCTAAGCTCTTCGATTAATTTTCCTTTGCCTTTTTGATTAGTAAGTACATGAGAAATGCTCAGTCCTGAGTGAGTAGTATCCACCAGTTCCTGAATTACAACTCCTTTAGGTCGTGCAGGAGGAAGAATAGCAAGGCGAATAATATGAGTCATAGGAACTTTGACTCCTGCTGATTTCTTCTTTTCACCAGATGTGGTGATGGACTTTTTAGATTGAGCAATTGGTGGAGTAAATTGAACCTCAGTTGAGACTTCAGCTGGAATAGCTTTCAGTGGAATAGCCTGAATAGGCTGTTGGGCATCCGATTGTTTCAATCTTTCAGTTGGTATAGAGCCAACCACAGCATCATGTTTTGACTTCAAGGTCCTTGGCTTCTTGACAACCTGAGGAGAGGGTGTCTTCTCATAATCTGATTCACTGACAATCAGTTTCCTCTTGTCCGTCTTCAGCTGAGCCAGAGTCTTTGCCTTTTTGACTGATTTGAGAGCCTCATGTTCCGTCCCAATCTCTTTTTTAATTTTTAAAAATAGTTTAGTAGAGATGTCCAATTTGGTCTTTGGTGGCTGGACATTATTAGCATTGAAAACTTTGAACTTGGATGATTTTTCAGCAGTATCACCCACTAGCCCCTTCATCTTTAGTAGAAAACTGATTTGCACGACATATCCTCGTGACTGCTTTGTTGACTGAAGCATATTTCTTAGAATGGTGAAAGTAATATTCCTCAAGTTCATCTTCTTCTCAGCCATGATCACCGTCATGACTTGAAATTTTTCAAGAGTAAGGGCAACAAATGAACCAGCCTTGTCTAGTATCCCCTTGGCTGAAATATCCGCCAACAGTTGAATTTCTGGCTTGAGCTCTTTCTTTGGATCGGAAACTTTGATTTTCCGACCATCAGCTGACAGAAGAGACTGCATTCCCTCAATATCAGATGTTTTCACCTCACAGAAATTGTTAAGCCCATCAGTTGGCAATTTAAACAGTTCGTCGAAAGATTCTTCAGAAATGATCAGCAACTGACCATTGATAGTAGCAGCGAAATTTCCATCAACAGTAACGTAACCAGTTGGATAGAAGTCATGAAGCTCCCGTGGATAAATTTCCTGAGAGGATCGTCCCAGAAATGTCTTTAAGCCGGTTGTTTCCAATTTCAGAAATAAGTTCTTGACATCGGCATCATTGAGTGATAGAACAGATTCAAAGTTGACAGCCATAGCATTCAGAATATGTGCGGCAACTTTGTTTGCCATTTTTGAGAGCTCTAAGTATGAATTTACTCTGAAGAGTAATTTTCGCGTAAGGAGGAACTGAATTGGAGCGAGGAAAGGTACATATGTAAGTGATTGTACAATTTTTGGACACGTGTCAGTCCACGGAAATTTGAAAATTAGTGTGTACGTGTGCTACAAACGTGTGTACAATTTTAAATGGTTCAAGTGAGTCCACATTTTAAAACCCTGTTCATCATTTAATGCAAAAACTAACAGTCACGTCACTTGATTTGGAATAAAATACGATTAATTAGTTAACTTATATGAGAAGATTAGTTAAATTATCAGCTGAACGATCAATTGTGAGACTGAATCATTTCAGATGAAAATTCACTAACTACTGTCTTCTCAGTTAACCTCTTAAAATCGATATTCCTCCTTAATAAATGCATGTTTAGATTACGAAATTTTAAACGACAAATAGAGTCACGTAATAAATCTTATGCTTCAGAATATGAAACGTCGAGCGTAATGATTACGTCCCTTCAGTTGCTTTGAACCTGGGTTATAAATAGGAATAACTAGGTTAGTCTTAACACATTAGCAAATAAATATTCCAAGAGATATAATGGCAGGTGCAAGCAGTTCTAAGGTTCCAGACATGGCTGAAGAGTTCATGGATTCAGCGCTGGAAACAAGGAAGACTGCTACGAAAGATGAAGTCTTCCACAAGATTCTTCGATTCTGGCAAAAGCTTCAAGATCTTCAGTTCCTTCAGCAAGGAGGAGCAGTTGCCACCCCCAAACGGGTGACACAAATGAAGAAGTATCGGCGGTGTTTGTGTAACGCCCCAGATTCGACGACTGTCCTCACTGTGTCAAGACGGGTCTTTCCAGCGTGCTTATGTCCTCACTCACACGCACCCTGGGAAACTTCCCAGGAGGTCACCCATCCCAAAATTGCCCCAAGTCAAGCACGCTTAACTTTGGAGTTCTTATGTGATGAGCTACCGAAAAGAAGATGCACCTTCGTGATATGAGTAGTACCAATCAAATCTTTTAAGCCCTCTTCAACTGTTCAGTCCATTACATTGCCCAGTCTCGGAATCCTTCTCATTCCCGTGTGGGTCAGTTCATTCATGTTCCCTTCACCTAGAAGCCTGCCAGGAGCCGCTCATTGTCCGTGCAACTGATGGCACCGGCGATCACCCCCAGCCCTCTTCCGCCCCGGGCCTCACAGTTTGCGCGTTGCTGATGAGGCGGACATCTTCACAGATGAAGGTGTCTACCTGCTGAGCTTAAGACGGAGAAGTGGACTCTGAAACACATAGCTATTTCAGAGGGCTTCCTGAAGACTACCACATGGGTTTTAAACGGTTGGTTGACCTCGTGGAGGTCTGCTGTTAAGAAAGAAATCACCAATGTACGCTCCGTTTATAATAAATAAAATGTTTAATCTTTTATCGTTGTCTACTTTTTTGCATACAAACAGGTGTTAGACGAATAACATGCAACTGAAAATAATTCAACCGAAATGTTATTAACTGGAAACTAACTGACTTAGTAATTAACAGATGATAAAAGACTCAGTTACATCAAGAAAATGGTAATAACCATGATATAATCAAGTTAAATCAATTAAACCAAGTATATTACGAAAGTAAGAAAAATTAGTCTCGGGCAGTGGTTTGGTGAAGATGTCAGCTGCTTGTTGTTCAGTTGAAACATACTCCAGTCTGATGGCTTTCTTCAACGCATGATCTCTGATGAAGTGATGCCTGACATCTATGTGCTTGGTCTTTGAGCGAAGAACCGGGTTGTAAGTGATAGCAATTGTGCTAGCATTGTCACAAAATATGGGTGATTATTTGGCAGTAACTCCGTAATCTTTTGGTTGTTGCTGCATCCAGAGCAGTTGAGCACAACAGCTTCCAACAACAAGATATTCTGCTTCAGTTGTGGAAGTAGCTATGGATGTCTGCTTCTTGCTGAACCAAGAAATCAGTCTGTCCCCTAGAAACTGACATGATCCACTAGTACTTTTACGATCAAGCTTACATCCGGCATAATCTGCTTCTGAATATCCAACTAAATTGAAAGAAGAGTCTTTAGAGTACCATAACCCAACATTTGGCGTGCCTTTAAGATATTTTAAAATATGTTTGGCAGCTGAGAAATGCGATTGCTTAGGGTTTGATTGAAATTTAGCACACATACAGACAACAAATACAATATCAGACGACTAACAGTTAGGTACAATAATAAATCTATTAAACCTCTGTAGAATATCGTCTCAATTGATATTTTCCCTTGATCAGTGTCATTTTTTATTGATGAACTCATGGGAGTACTTGCAGCTGAACATGATTCAATGCCAAATTTCTTGAGAAACTCCTTCGTGTATTTAGTTTGACTGATAAAAACATCAGTCTCCAATTGCTTCACTTGCAGTCCAAGGAAAAATGTCTGTTAACCCATCATGCTCATTTCAAATTTATCCTGCATGATCTTAGCAAATTTCTCGCATATTTTGGGGTTAGTTGACCCAAATATGATGACATCAACATAAATTTGAACAAGTAAAATATGATTATTATTAGAGAATTTGAACAACGTCTTATGAACTGATCCAACAGAAAAATCGTGATCAGTTAGAAATTTTGAAAGAGTTTCATACCAAGCTCTTGAAGCTTGTTTAAGGCCATATAAGGCTTTGTTCAAATGGTAGACATGATCGGGAAAATGATGATTGATAAAACCTGGAGGTTGTTCAACATAGAATTCTTTTTGCAACTGACAATTCAAGAATGCACTCTTTACGTCCATTTGGTAGACTTTAAAATTCTTGAATGATGCATAGGCAAGAAATATTCTGATTGCCTCCAGTGTTGCAACTTATGCATATGTTTCATCGTAATCAATTCCCTACTAGCCTTACTTTGTTGCGCAGAACTGAACCATCTTCGTTCAGTTTGTTCGTGTACACCCATTTTGTACCTATAATAGTTTTTGAAACTTGTCTTGGAACTAGGTTCCAGACATTGTTATGGGTAAACTGATTTAACTCTTCTTGCATAGCATTTATCCAGTTAGGATCATCAAGAGCTTCATCAGTTTTCTTTGTTTACAATTAAGAAACAAAATCTGAATGAATAAATAGATTAAGCATTTGATTGAGAGTTTTTACCGGATCAGATGGATTACCTATTACCAATTCCGGAGGATGTGATTTCTTCCATCTGTACTCTGCATTTGTTGCACCCAAGTTAGCAACTGCTTCAGTTTCCAATTGAGTATTTTCTTCAGTTTCAGTTGCTGCTGCATCAGTTGGTAATTGAATATTTTCAATAGGCTCCACAAACTGATTATCAGGAGCATATTCCCGTTCCACTGGTTTATCTAACACTTCTGGTTTAGGTTTTTGAAGGATGTTTTGATTGATATGATTTTCTTGTTCATTATCATCTTCTAAACTGATATCTGTAAATCTATCAACTAGATCAAGTGGATCAGTTGGCTTATCAGTTATTACAGTTTCATCAAAAAGAACATGGATAGGTTCTTCAACATTTAAAGAATTTTTATTGAAGACTCTATATGCTTTGCTAACTGAAGGATATCCAAGAAATATTCCCTCTGCAGATTTAGCATCAAAAGCTTTTAAATGATTTTTTTTTACCATTATCGAGTATAAAAAATATGCAGCCAAATATCTTGAAATAAGAAACCACACTTTTTCTTCCATGTCAGATCTCATATGGTGTTTTCACATGATTCTTATTAATCATTAATCTGTTCTGAGTATAACACGCAGTGTTTACTGCTTGAGCCCAAAATCTTTGAGAAATACCAGAATCAGGAAGCATTGTTCTAGTAGCTTCTTTAAGGGTCTGATTTTTTCTCTCAGCTACACCATTTTGCTGAGAGGTTCTACCTGCTGAGAGCTCATGCTTAATTCCAGTATTTTCTAAAAAAATTGAAAGAATTTGATTGATGAATTCAGTTCCTTGATCAGACCTGATTATATCAATTCCAACTGATTTTTCATTTAGTAATCTTTTAAAGAGTTGGATCAGTTGTGCACCAGTTTGGTCTTTGGATTTGAGAAATATAACCCAAGTAAATCTTGAAAAATCATCTACAACCACCAAGGTGTATTTAATTTTCCCTAAGCTCATGACGGGTATAGGACCAAATAGATCCATATATAAAAGTTCTAAGCATCGGAAAGAAGATTTACAACCCTTGTTTTTAAATGAAGATCTTACTTG
The DNA here is from genome assembly GCF_022965805.1 of Primulina eburnea. NCBI lineage: Eukaryota > Viridiplantae > Streptophyta > Magnoliopsida > Lamiales > Gesneriaceae > Primulina > Primulina eburnea. The sequence continues at coordinate 9,984,546 of NC_133116.1, forward strand.
TTTACCAAACTGACATGCTAAACAAATTTTATCTTTGGAGAATTCCATTTTGGGCAAACCAGTTACAAGATCATGATTATTCAGATATGCAATGGATTTAAAGTTCAGGTGGTTCAATCTCTTATGCCATAACCAGTGTTTGAAAGATTTGGAAGCAATGAAACAGACTGATGCATAAGGTTGTTCAGTCCAACTAACTTTGTAAGTATTACCACAAAGATTTCCAGTTAGAATGACCTTATCAGTTGAGTCTCTAATTGAACACGTGTGTCTGTCAAACTGAAATGAGAAATTGTTGTCGCATAATTGATTGATGCTTATCAAGTTATACTTCAAATTCTCCACTAGCAAAACATCTTTAATTGTAAAGTTATCATGGATGAGATTATCCTTACCCACAGTTTTACCTTTGGAGTTGTCTCCAAAACTGATGTTTTGTCCAGTATATTTGATCAGTTGAGATAGCAAACTTGCATCTCCTGTCATATGTCGTGAACAACCATTGTCTAGATACCAAGTTGATTCTTTGCTTGTACCTGTTACCTGCAATCACACACAATATATAATTTTGGTACTCATATTCATTTGGGTCCTAAACTGATTAGTTCTTTAGGAACCCAGACTTGAATCAGTCTAACTGATTTCCTAGTTACTTTGTTCCAAATGGTTTTCCTCGAATTTTTGGCAATATGTGTGTGATGTGAGGTCCTAGTTACTTTGTTCCAAATGGTTTTCCTCGAATTTTTGGCAATATGTGTGTGATGTGAGGATGAGATAGTATGATTAGTATCCTTTTCCAACCGGCTATTCCTTTGATATCGTTTCTAAACTGGCTTACAGTTGTAGTAATTGTAATAGTCATTCTTTGAGTACTGATTTTTGTGATTGGGCTGTTTAGATGACCAATTTCTTGTATCAATTGAACTCTCACAGCTATCAGTTAAACTCTCACAGCTATATCTAATAACATGCCGTTTTCATGTGTTCTTACTTTCAATCAATTGAACAGCTGGTTTACTAGGTTCTCAAAATGCATTTACCATAGTTGATTTTACAAAGGTAATGTACTTTCCTTTGCTTTTATTCAACTTTTGTTGAGCATCACTTGCAGAATTTTTATCAAAATGGTTAAAACCTAAACAAGTTTTATCATCAACTGATTTGTGAGAATTCTGCATTTCAGTTAATGCAACTGAAGACTTGTTCCAAGCTTTAATCAGTTCAGTATGTTTTGAAATCTCTGTTTTTAATGCAACATATCAATGCTTGATTTTCAATCATTTCAGCTTTTTACTGTGCAATATCTCTTTTTAGACTCAACAGTTCAACTGATTCATCATTTTCTGTCTTGTTGTCATTGGGATTAGTTTGCTCAGTTTTGACCTTCTGAAATGACCGAGCAAGTTTGTGGTAATCATTTACCATGTCATGCAGGTTGGTAATGAGTTCCTCACGAGTGAAATCAGTAGAGCTAAAATCAGATACTTGTTCACTTGCTGACTTCAGTTCAGCATCATCTGCCATCAGGCACTTGACTTCCTCTTCATCATCACTTGAGCTACTTGGGCTTTCTGATTCTGATTCATCACTGTCAGTTTCAGCCCACTTTGATTTGCTCTCCTCAGCTAAGAGCACTTCATGCTTCTTCTTGAATGATTTCTTTTCATCCCTGGTTCTTCTTTCCCTTATCAGTTGATACTCGACTGTCCTTCTTTGGCGCTCAAATGGCTTCTTTCCCTTATCAGTTGATACTCGACTGTCCTTCTTTGGTTTAGGACTGTCTGCTATGAAATGACCAGATTTGTCACGGTTGTAGCAAACATAGGATTCTTTTTTGTAATTGTTTATCTGGTATGGCTTTTGAAAGTTTTCTTGATTCTTCCTCATAAACCATCCAAATTTTTTGACAAACCATGACATTGCATCATTGCTCAGCTGATCGGCAGATTTGTCAACTGAACTAGTTGGTTCCAGTTTGACAGCAGTTAAAGCAGTCGTGGCAGTTGGTACAGAAGGCTCTCATTCTCTAGTTTGTAGATCAAACTCATAAGGCTTCAGATCAGCAAATAGATCATGTAGTTCAACTTTGTTAAGATCTTTTAATTCACGCATAGACATGGTCTTGACATCCCACTCTTTGGGAAGACCTCTTACCACTTTCAGTGCTACTTCTTTATTTGAGTATACTTTTCCAAGTGCATTCAGTTCATTGATGATGCAGCTGACTCTTTTATCATATTCGTGCATAGACTCTCCTGCTTTCATCTCGATATTATCAAATTTTTGAACAGCAAGTAACAGCTTGTTCTCCTTGGTTTGTTCATTTCCTTCACACAGCTGAATAAGTTTTTCCCATATCTCTTTGGCCGTTTTGCACATTTTGATTTTGCTGAACGTGAATTTGTCCAGGGTTTTGTATAGGATGTCCTTGGTCACATTATCCAAGTTTGCTTTTCTTTTGTGTTCAGTTGTCCATTCATCTCTGGGCTTTTTCTATTCGATGAGGTGCCCTGTCACTGATGGCAACTACGGTTTTTGCTTTTAAAATTTTCATTGGACCATCCGTGATGACATACAACATGTCATCATCTTGTGCAGCTAAGTGAGCCTGAATTCTTGTTTTCTAGTCGTCAAAGTCTTCTTTGAAAAACATCGGTATCTTGTTGAATGAAGACATATTGAACAGTTGTAAGTAAGAATATTTTGAGGGTTCGAATCAGTTTGGTGAGAAACCGATCCTCAAAATCTTGTCAGTCGATCAAAGTCAGTTAAGTGCGGAATATAACTGACTAAAAGATAGAATATAGTAACTGAAAAGCTTGTAAAAGATGCACAAACTTTGTTTCTGGATGTTCGGAGATTTCAATTACTCCTACGTCACCCCTTCTATCACGAAGATATGACTTCCACTAAAATACTTTGATCAATACAAGATTTGTACAGACCCACTTCAGTTTGGACTTAACAATGCCAAAACTGAAACTCTTAGTTTACATCTCAATTTTCTCGATTGAAAGACTTAGCACAACTGATCTCTAGGATCAAGTTTCACAGTAATAACAATGTGCTAAAATGCTCGAAAGATAGCCTAACAGCTATGAATGTATATGATAAGCGTGAGCGCGAATTTCAGCAGAGTAACAGTAAGAAAGATTGCTAGTTCACTCTTCGCAACTGATTGTAAAGTTTCGTTGTTATCTTCAGTTGTTTCTCTCTGCTATTTATAGGCTTCCCTCCAACGGTAAAATTTGAATGCGGTTTAAAATTTCTATCCGTTGATGTGCCACGTCAGAAATTCCTCTGCCAATAGTACAGTACGCCATCTCTGAAATGCGGCGTTCCCACTAACAGTTGCAGAATGTTGTACTGTTTGTCGGTTGTCGTTTTCAACTTGTGACGTGTCCAGCTGAAAGGTCAGCTGAAAGGTAGAAGCTGATAAAAATCACAACTGCAGTCAGTTGACTGCGCGTCAAGTTACGTAGATTAGTTGGTTAGATAGTTCAGTTGCTGGATTCAGTTGGGGCGTTCGATAGCCCTTCATTTGTCAAACATCCGAAACTTAGTTTCCAAAAATATATATTGAAACGTCTACTACTCGTTTTTCTTTAAAATATATTAGGAAATTTTTTTTCTCCCTCACCATCTCGGATGAAATGATACATACACATATATACAATAATTTTGACTCCAATTTAAAATAAAACATACCAGCTAAATTTGAAAATTCAAAAGAAAGTAATTTGAAACATAAATTCGTCACTTGTTTCCTAATCCTAAACTTAGCAATATTTCAAAGTCATCCTAAACTCTAACTTTCTCCCCAAAATCACTCAAAATCATATAAAAGTCGTGAAAATCCTTAACGTAAACTTAAACGTAAATTATAATCATATGCGGAAAATCTAGCGCTGGTCCTCGGGTTGTGTGCACCTTCAGTCCAGCAAGATCAACCATCAAAACCTACATCATCAACATCATGCTCATATGCATCCATCACACCTGTTTAGTATAATGACTCAACAAACTATAATCTTGATAACAAGTTATATATATACAATCGCATGCAATAGTGAAAGTACTTTTAATTAAAATAACTTTTCATGAACATGCATAAACATAAACATTTTTCATTTCATCATTTCATATCATATATCATTTCATCATAACCATTTTCTTGTTAATCATAAGCATATACTTTTCCTTTTATTGAATCCAGATCATTAATTGTGACTTTTGTTTCATCATAAGGTCAATGGATCCATATATATATGTAACCACGGTATTGGGCGGTAGGGACATCAGCGACACTCTCACTCGTCAACTGAGCCTTGATCTATCATATCATCATATGGAAATACGATCGTCGGGCTCCCTCTAGGGCCCTCTCCCATATACATGCTCCCTATGGGGTCTGCTCTCATGAATGAGCTCCTTCTGGGGCCTTCTCCTATCAATGGACTCCCTCTGGGACTTTTTCCTCACGATATCCCAATCATATCATCATAACAGTCACAATTACTTCACCTCCTCCAATATTTCATATTTTCATGACTTATAAAAATCATGCATATAAATATCATTTTTTATTTTTAAACAAATCATATAACACATCTTATAGCTTTATCATTTTATTATAAAATTTCTTAAACGTTTAAAATAAGCATTTTATCATATATTACAGCATTCAGGACACTATCAGGACGTCTAACCTATTTTTTAGTGTAAAATGACTGTTTTACCCCTAGCCGTAAAATTTTTCGATTTTGACTTTTTCTTACTTTCATTGACACTCGAAACGTCCATTACTCGTTTTCTTAGAAAGTGCTAGAAATTTTTTTCCCTATCCTACAAGATTTGGCCGAAATAATACATATAGATACATATACTTTAAAATATGAGTTGTACAATTTTTAAAGTAAAACAACCAACTATATTTGAAAATCGAAGGAAATAATTTAAAAACATAAAATCGTCAAACGTTTTCAACTCCTAACTTATCAATATTTCAATATAAAGCCAATTCTAACATCCTCTCAAAAACCACTCAAAACATAATAAAAGTCGTAAAAATATCTTTAATCATAAACATAATCATAGATCATAAACTAGTGCGAAAAACTAGAGCTGGTCCTCGAGTTATATGCACCTTCAGTCCAACAAAGTCAACCATCAAGACCTCCATTATCAATGTTATCATAATCACATGCATCAATAACACCTAGTGAGTCTAAAGACTCAGCAAACCATAATCTTGATAACAAATAATATGTATACAGATCACATGCAACAATGAAAATATTTTACGTAAAATAACATTTTCATAATGATGCATAAACTTAAACATAAACATTTTTCATAAGCATTTTCATATCATCGTAAACTTATTCATATTCATCATAAACATATTCATATTCATCATATTCATCATATTCATATACATATTCATTTCCGTTGAATTAAGATCATTAATTGTGATTTTTGTATTCGTATTCGTATTGGGGCGATGGATCCATCTACATGTAACCACAGTACTGGACGACGGGGACATCAGCGACATTCTCACCCGTCAACTGAGCATTGGCCTACGTATTAACATATCATCGTATCATCTTATCAGCGTATTTAGTTACAATTACTTCACTTCCTTTAACATTTCGTATTTTCATCACTTATAAAAATTAAACAAAGCATATAACGTTTTCTTTTAAACCAAACATGCAACATGTCTTTTAACATTATCGTTCATCATAAAATTCCATAAACATGTAAATCAATCATATTAACATATAAAACATCATTCAGGGTACTGCCATGACATTCGCTAATTTTTGGGTGTAAAATTACCGTTTTACCCATAGACGTAAAATTTCACGTTTTTGACATTTTCTTAATTCCGTTGACTCTAGATCATCCCAAATAATTATTTAAGCTCACATTAATTTTTTTGTATTTTTATTTAGCTTAAATCAATGACTTTCAATTTAATATTTAATTATAACATATTATTGCGTTTTAACCCCGGATTAAATCAAACTTTATTACAAAATTTCCAAACTTGAAACTTAGACTTTTAATATTTATTTAGCCCTCGTGAACCATGACTCGACTCCCGTGAGCCATGTTTCAAATTTTTATTTCAAAGGAGACCTTAACTCGAACCCAACTAGGACACCTTGAACCATTCTCATTTTTCCATCGACCCAAGCCCAAGCCACCCCGGGCCATCTCCAAAAAATACCTCCCCTGAACCATCTTGAACCTTCTGGACCACTAGAACCCCTATGACTCGAACCATAACCATCGCCCAAAGCCCCTACACCAGCAAAAGCTGCAGGCCGAGAACAACTATGGCACTAGGACTCTTGAAACCTGCTAGATCCTTAACCATCGAGCCAGACCATGACCCAGACCCTTGTGCACCCTCTTAGGACCCTAAGCACTTGACCTAGCCCAGTGCGAAGCCCCTTGGCCGATCCAACAAACCCTTCTCGCGCTGTATACATGCGCGACTCTTCTCAGTGGCTCTCGGGTGGAGTCCTAGCTTGCTAGTAATCCTTCCCAGCCACTTGACTCGAGTCCTAGCATGTCTAGGACTCCTTACCTGACCCCATTGTGACCATATCCCAGCCCTGGTCTAGCCAAAGCCATGCCATGGACCTTAAACCCTTGAACCCGAGCCTTGCCAACAATAACATGAAAATTTGGTTCCAGCTTGTTCTTTTATGGTGTGTAGCATTTCATGCATGACTTAGGACCCTATAACTCGTGTAAAACATGACCCCTTTTAATCCTATACATGGCAACCCCTTCATGTACATAAAATCGTGTTTTTGGATCAGAATTCATACTTTAAAATTCATGTTGATGCATAAAACAAAAATAAATAAAGTGTCACTTGATTTTCATACAATTCTTGAATAAATACATAATATGGTGTGATGATGAGTAAAAGAAAGAGTATGGGGTGCCTTTGCATGATTAACGCACGAATTAACGTTGACGAATCGAAGAACGATGACACGAAGCCTTGGGGAAAATTCTTTGACAAAGATCCGATGCTTTTCCATTGATTTTTCCTTGTGTGTGCCGTGTATTATGAAAGAAAGGAGTTTGAAGGGTTAAGGTGAGTGGGGCGTGAGTTTGTGCTTGTTATGGGTAGGTTTTGTACTTTAAATAATGATTAATTATTAAGTGTACATGCCTAGGTCCATTAGCATAGTACATTAGGCCATTAAACCCAATTGTGCATATTTAAAATATTTTGTGCAGGAAAACTTGTGAAATTATTAGCCGAATTGTCAAAACGTTCGTATTTTTGTTGAAATTCCAGCACCGATAAAAATTACGCCTCGGCGTATAAAATAACCTCAAAACTAATTATTTCAAAAATAAGAAAAATTATCAACCATATTTTAAATAATTAAAAATAATTATTTAATAAAAACATTTTTCATTTTTCATCCATCGGTCTCCGTTCATCGATCGTAACTCGAATAACCCTTAAATTACATTTTAATGCATTTAAGTAGAAAATTACTACAACATCATATAAACATATAACATAATCAAATTAGCAATTAAAATCAATTAATTAACTATTATCCATATTCTTTAGATTTGCATGCAATTGAATTTTGTCTTCTTAATTTTGGACCTTACAACACTGGACCATCCCAAATAATTATTTAAGCTTAAGTTAATTTTCTTACATTTTTATTTGGCTTAAATTCATGGTTTTTTATTTATTTCGTAATTATTAATTCGTAAAACATTTTAATCCCGAATTAATTTCGAACTTTAATATTTTCTATTGGGGATCGATGTAGAGTTTAGAGGGGGGATGAATAAACTCGACTCCTTCTTTCTTCTAACTTTTTAACGTAAAGGAGTATCTAAAATCCTGCTAGAGATATTAGCTGATCTTGTTGTGTATACTTCCAGGAGATTACAGTAATGAGTGCGGAAACAATCCGATGGAGTAAGTGAAAACAGTAAATAACAGTAGGCAGTAGACAGTAGTTGTTTATGGAAGTTCGAAGATAAAATCTTCTACGTCTCCCCTTCTTCTGTTTCCAGAAGGTATCACTAAAAGACTTTGGATATTACAGTAAACACTTGTACACACCTACTTCAGCAGGGCTTACCTTTTGCTTACTGAAACTCTTAGCTTCTCAACACAATTGAAATACAATACAGTAATGTTCTGGAAAAGACTCTTTTCCAGATTACAAACTCTTCTCAACAAGATATAAATATTTGAGCGATCTTAAAGAGTGTAAGAAACAGTAGCACAAGATAATCTCAATCAAATTGGATATATGCTATGAAGCGCGTGCTGTTTTTCTAATAGTTGAGCTAGAAGATATTTAAAGATTCACGATTTGCTCGAAAACGTTGGATAGATAGGATTGAAAATAATTCAGCGCTTTTTCTTCTATATGGGTTTGTTCCATATATATAGGTAACTGAGTTCAACGTCTATAATCAGAGATTGTCTCCTGTCTTCTGATACAAACAGCTTTATTACCAAAATTATTGGTTCCTGCAGAAAGGCTACAGAACAATCAGTCCTATTTTATACTAAAATCGGTAAAGCGTATTAAATGACTTCGTAAAGTAATTAATGCTACAATTAATGCTGGTACTAGGTAAAGTAACGGTAACATTTAAAGCTGATTTCGTTAAGACGTTAAGTCCCGTTAAGTCCTATCTTCTGCTTCTGATTCTATATCCTTCTAGATAAACTTAGTACTTCTTTTCATTTTCTACTTTGTTAAAACTGAGTACTGCTTCTGGTTTATCGATACGCTAAATTTTTGCTTTTCGTATGTCTGCTGTTTTTAACGAAAGGTCTGTTGGTTTTGATTTTCATCGCCACAATTAATTTAGGTCTATCAATTTTCCCCTTTGTGGTGATGCCAAAACCTAGACAATATCAGTAAATCAATATAAAGCAGATAACGATAGATTAAGATAATTAGGGAGCACAAATTTAAAAGTAGCAGGAATTTTAATCAGCAGTTTCAATATCCCTGAATGTGATATCTTCATTCTGGATATCCTGATCTCCTCGTCTGGCTGATGATTTTGCATGGTCTCTGGTTCTCCTTTCCTCTGGTTCTCTTCCTTCTTGTTATGCTTCCCCATTTTTGGCATCATTGGCAATGACCCGAGCAATTAAATCATCCATCCGTCCAGACAAGTTTTGAATTTCATTCGTCAACATTTCCAGATATGGAGCCTGAGTTGAAACTCGTTCATTAAGAGCAGTGAGAGATTGAGATTGGGACTCAAACTTGGCATCCATAGATTCCATGGTGGTGGAGAAGGAACAAAAAAGTGCATCATGATCAGTGAGTCGTTGAATAATATCAGTGTTACCGAGCACGATTGTACCGTAACCTTTTGAAATGGTTTTCCTGAAAACAATAGTCTCAGCGTGCATCTTGCTTACAGATTCTGCCGTGTTGAATATTTCCTTTGTTATACGTTCTCGAAAGAACTTAGAACCACTGACTTCTGAGGCATGTTCACGAGATAGTTCCCTGACTATATCAGAGATATTGTTGAGATTCTTCTGTAGAATATATATCTCATTTTCGATGTTGAATTGTTCTAGTTCTGGTGATGGAGTACTTTCAAGCATATGTTGCCTTATCTCAGGAAGGCGATCATCACGAGCAGTTTGTCCATGTGTGGATAATACCAATGCAGTAGAGGGTTGAACTGGAGGCTAAGCAGAAGAAGGGATAACATCTGTTGGATCAGTAGAGGGGCCAGGTTCAGCCATCCTTACTTCAGGAGCAGTAGGAACGAGTTGTTCTGCAGTGATGTTCTCAGTACCCGAAGGGACAGTCTCTTCAGCAACAGTAGGATCAGGGACTGGGTTCCCTTCAGGTTGAATATTTTCAGAGGTTTCCAGTGGCTGTTCTGCAGAAACAGGTTCAGATTTCTGGTTCAAAAGAGCTTCCATTTCTGCTTGATATTCGGCAAAAAATTTCCCCAGATTTGGCAATAATGGAGATGGAACATCATCTGATTTTGCCATGGTTTGATCTGTTGAAGGAGAAGGCGGCTGAACCAAAGCAACATCTTGATCTGCTGCTAGTGCAGTAGAAGATGTAGGAACAATTGACTGAATGACTTCTTCCACTGAAGCCAGTTCATGAACCGATAGCGGAGAGAAGGATGGAGTAGGCTGCTTCGTTGTTGCAGGAGTACTAGGAATTTGAGCTTCTGGTGAAGCTGGGGTCCGATTCTCAACTGTTTGATTCTGAGAAAAATCGAGAACAAAGCCTTCATAATATTGAGTTGGCTCTCCAAAAGCCTGTTCTTGAGCAAGAATTTGCTCACTCATCTGTCTTAATCGCTCAGTCAAAGTGTAGATAACCTGTCTGTCTTGAGAAGCAGTGGGAATCATTGGAAAAAAATTTGATTCGAGATTTTTCAAAACCAATTCTAGCTTTTGACATTTTAGTTGCTCAAAGATGTAGCTACGTCGACGCATGGCGTCAATCACATTCTCTGTTTTTGCAAGCACAAACACTCTCTTCTCAACTTTCATCATTTTTCCATATGCACCTACCGTCTTGAAGTAGGAGAATGGATGAAAAACTCGAACTTTATGCCATTCATCAAAGAATTTTATGGCTCTCTTAGCAAAATCTTCGATCTCTGTCATGTGAAGATCAATACCAGTCAAAACGGATGACTTGGCTCCAAGAGATTTTGGTTCTTCAATCAGCTTCCCTTTGCCCTTATCAGAGGATGAAATAGGCAATATCGGTCGGAAAACAAAAGTTCCTGAAGCAGATTCTTGAATAACCACCCCAGAAGTGGGTATGAATGTTGGTGCAGTGATGGATGTTGTAGTAGTAGAAGTTGCTGCTGGTCGATTGACAAATTCTGGTGCAGATGAAGTGGCTGCTGGAAACACTTGTCGCAATGGGACAGTGTCCACGTTAGCAGTATCATTTGTTCTTTTGATGCGGAGAGCAGTGCGAGGCTTCTTCTTCTTGCCGGGAGTAGTAGGTAGAGATTCTAAAACAGGAACAGCTGACTCCTCAGAGTCGGTTTTATCAGAATCAATTATAATAACCACTCTCTTCCTCTTAAGCTTCGTAAGAGGTCCTTTAACCTCAGCATCCCCAATTTACTTCTTTAATGCAACAAATTCAGCCACAGTTGGCTTTGATCTTAACGCGAGTACGTTGTCAGCATCAATCATTGTTACATAACCAACATCATGTTCAGTTGTAAACGCAAAACCAGCATCCTTAAGCATTTTGCTGATCTGAACCGTAAATCCAGAACTCTTTCTTGTGATCATTTCCTTCATCATTCGAAACAGAAAGCTACTCCAATCCATCTTAATTCCTGAAGTGATAGCAAACATCACTTGAACTTTCTCCTTGGTCAGCTTATCAAACGTACCGGCCTTGACCAACAGAGCCTTTGCGACAATATCAGTGAGCACTTGATATTCTATTTTCAGAAGTTTCTTGAAGTAAGATGGAGAGAGTTCCTCTCCTGAAGCTGAGAAAGTTCTGAGAGCAGTTGACATCTCCTGCTTAGAAACATCAGAAAGTTCAGAGATACCTGAGCATGGAAGGAAAAAAGGTTGATCCCAATAGTGCGACATCAATGGAGATAGATGCATTTCACTGAGAATGAATGATTTTTCCTTTGTGAACAGTTGCCTTGGCGTAGAAGTCTAGAAGTGCAGTCTTGTAAACTACACCAGGTGCTTACAAAAATTTCCCGAGTCCGGATTTTTCAATGGTTTGGAAAATTTTGACGAGATTCCCATCTTTGATTTTGAGAACTGAAGCAAAGTTAACTTGGTAGGCGTTGAGGGTATATGCTCCGGCCATTTCTGTAAGTAAAAACAAATTAGGTAGATACTGCAGTAGAGAGAAATAGGAGAGAAAGTAGTAGCGAGATTGCAAGTAATCTGGAATAGTAAATGTATAGATAAAGTCAGAAGAGGAAGTTTTCAACAATGTACAGCCGCCAATGTAAACACAAGGACACGTGTCAATATGTTTACGGTTGAGTATTTGAAAAGTTATGCAGAGCATGTCAGAGAGACGTTAATTATTTCAAAATTTTGAAAATATAAAAAAGTGGGCTGTCCAGATGGTTACTGAAAAAGACCAGATGAGGGTTTGTCGTTTTATGATAATATCTACTGGAAGTTATAAGATGCTGAAATATTTTCAGTTGATTGATACAAAAACCAGTAGACACTTGTTTTATGAAAAAGACAAACGTCTTTTCTTCTTCTGACAGGGTATGAAAGTGACAGTTTGAAAAAAAATAATGTTCCCCCTCAAGTCATGTAATAAATAAATGCGATGATATGGTTTCTGAGAGAATAGATCAATCTTGGTAATCGTGTAGTCAAATCGCCGTCTCTTCAATTTCTTCATCATTAAATGCAGCTCGTCTATAAATAACATGAAAACAAATATTAAGAAAGCAGTAATTCGATATGTCGGACTCAAGTAATATGGATGCATGTAGCAGCACTCATGTCTTGGTAACTCAAGACTCATTTCCACATCTGGAATCTTTAAAGAGGACCATAGAAGAATATGTCTGGATAAAAGTTATGTCCATATGATTCAAAGTGCAAGAGCTACAGTGTGTGTATCGGAATGGCTTGACTACTACTATTGCTCAAAGGGCAAGAGCAAGAAAGTACAAACGGGAGTTTGAGGTTGATCACGTCTCTGAGCTTGCTACTGACAGAGTTCTGCTTCAGATGATGCTTTGGAAGGAGTGGCTTCTTCTTGAGAAAATTTCCAGCACAGAGTCCTTTAAAAGGATTAGGAGTCATGAGTTGAATAACTGGATTTCTGAGTGGCAGAATTCTGTAGATGATAAACAGTCTAATTTAACATGGTTTCGATTAATTAAATATCAGTAGTTAATGCAAGTTGTCTTTTTTATTCTTCTGCAAAAAGAACAGAGTTAACAAAAAAATATTATCCAGATAATGACATTAATAAAATCAAGTTAAATCAATAAATCCCAATATATTTCGAAAGTAAGAAAACTTATTCTCAGGCAGAGGTTTAGTAAATATATCTGCTGCTTGCTGATCAGTAGGGACATATTCCAGACGAATGTTCTTCTTCTGCACATGGTCTCTGATAAAATAATGTCCGATATCTATGTGCTTTGTTCTGGAATGTAGTACTGGATTATGCGTGATAGCTATAGCACTGATATTATCACAGAATATGGGTGATTCAGAAGCTTGAACTCCATAGTCCTTTAGTTGTTGCTGTATCCAAAGCAATTGAGAACGACAACTTCCAACAGGAAAGTATTCTGCTTCTGCAGTAGACGTAGCTATGGAAGTCTGCTTTTAACTAAACCGGGAGATCAACCTATCACCAAGAAATTGACAAAGACCACTGGTGCTTTTTCTGTCCAATTTACAACCTGCATAGTCAGCATCTGAATATCCAACAAGATAGAAAGATGAGTCCTTATGATACCATAAGCCGACATTTTGAGTACCCTTTAAACATTTCAGAATACGTTTCGCAGCAATATAGTGTGATTGCTTAGGGTTAGACTGAAATCTTGCACAAACACAGACAACAAACATAATATCTGGTCTGCTGGCAGTAAGATATAACAATGAGCCAATAAGACCACGATACTGAGTTATCTCTACTGAAATTCCACTTTCATCTTTATCAAGTTTAGTAGATGAGCTCATTGGAGTATAAGCAGCAGAGTATGTTTCCATGCCATACTTCTTTAGTAGTTCTTTAGTATACTTAGCCTGATTTATAAAGATTCATGTTTCCAGTTGCTTGATCTGCAATCCTAAGAAGAATGTTAATTCTCCCATCATGCTCATTTCGAACTGATCCTGCATTATCTTAGCAAACTTTTCACATAGTTTGGGGTTAGTTGACCCAACAACATAAATCTGAACTAAGAGAATATGCTTATCTGTGATGAATGTGAATAAAGTCTTGTCAACCGTGCCGATGGTAAAGTCATGATTAACCATAAATTGTGAAAGAGTGTCATACCATGCTCTAGGTGCATGTTTCAAACCATATAGTGCTTTATGTAATTTAAAGACATGGTGAGGTGAGAAGTGATCGATAAAATCTGGTGGTTGTTCGACATAAACCTCTTCTTGTAGTAGTCCGTTTAGAAAAGCACTCTTCACATCCATCTGATAGACTTTAATATTTTTGAAGACAACAGAGGCTAAAAATATTGTGATAGCTTCAAGCCTTGTTACTCGTGCAAAGGTCTCATCATAATCTATTCCTTCTTCTTGTCTGAAATCTTGAGCCACCAGTCTTGATTTATTTCTGACTACATTGCCTTCTTCATTTAGTTTGTTTCTGAATACCCACCGAGTACCAATGACTGCTTGATGAGTTGGTCTAGGTACCAGAAACCATACTTCATTTCTTTTCAATTTATTTAGCTCTTCTTGCATTGCTTCAATCCAGCTGGGATCGAGAAGAGCTTCTTCAATTTTCTTTGGTTCATCCTGAGAAATGAAAGCAGCATGCATATATTCATTAAGCATTTGTCTTCTAGTTCTCAATGCAGCTGCTGGATTTCCAATAACCAAGGATGGAGGGTGAGATTTTCTCCAAATGAAAGGGTTTAAAGAAATTTCTTCCTGATTTGAAGAGTTTTGATCATGTTCAGTCAAAGCAGTAGTGGGTTCTGAAATATCAACTACTGGTTCTGGCACATCCTGTGTCTGTTCTACTGGTTCCACCACAGGGATGTCTGGTTCTGGATTTTGAGTATCCTTAACTCTTGGTTCTGTGTCATCTTCACTGTCCAATTCCAGATGAATCCTGTCTAACCTGTTGCTCATATTTGATTTGTTAGAAATTCCAGGAGTACTACTATCTTCATCGAATATAACATGAATAGATTCTTCAACATTGAGAGTTCTGTTATTGAAAATCCTAAATGCTTTGCTTACTGCTGAATATCCAAGAAATAAGTCCAGCATCTGATTTTGAATCAAATGCAGACAAGTAATTTTTACCATTATTGTGCACAAAGCATCTGCAACCAAATACATGAAATAAGATACATCAGGCTTACTCTCTTTCCTTATTTCATATGGAGTCTGATTATGTCTTTTGTTAATCGTAGTCCTATTTTGAGTATAGCAAGCTATATTTATTGCTTTTGCCTAAAAGCACTGAGAGATGTCTGCATCTGCTAGCATTGTTCTAGCTGCTTCTTTAAGAGTTCTGTTTCTCCTCTCAGCTACTTCATTTTGTTGAGGCGTTCTGGAAGCTGAATATTCATGATGTATTCCCTATTCATCCAAGTATGACTCAAGAACTTTGTTAGTAAACTCAGTACCCTGACCACTTCTGATTTTTATGACGGAAACTGGTTTTTCATTTTGAATCTTTTTCAGAAGCTTGATCAGAAGGCTACTGCTTTGATCTTTTCCAGAAAAAAATATTACCCAAAAAAATCAAGAAAAGTCATCAACAACAACAAGAGTATACTTCATTACCCCTAAGCTCATGATAGGGATTTGACCAAATAAATCCATATGCAATAATTCCAAACATCTTGAAGTTGATTTATTACCTTTATTCTTGAAGCTATATCTTACTTGTTTACCAAGTTGACATGCAGTGCAAACATGATTCTTAACAAAGCTAATGTCAGGTAAACCATTAACTAAATTATGTTTCTTGAGATTACTAATCGACTTGAAATTTAGATGATTTAATCTTTTGTGCCATAACCATTGTTTATCACTGAGAGATGCAATTAAACATGTGTGAACATTGACATGATTTATATTCCATGATACTCTGTAGGTGTTGCCTTCTCTCTTTCCAGTTAATACCATAGAGTCATTAACATCTTTAACTGTGCAAGTGTGCTTTTGAAAAGCTACTAAATAACCATTGTCACACAGTTGACTGATACTCATCAAGTTATAACAAAGATTTTCAATTAGAAGCACATCATTTATGATAATGTTACCATGGATAATCTTACTCTTACCCACGGTTTTACCTTTTAAGTTGTCCCCAAAGGTTATTTTTGGTCGAGTACAACTCATTACTTCTGATAGTAAATTCTTCTGTCCAGTCATATGTCTGGCACATCCACTGTCCAGATACCATATGGAGCCGCTGATCTTGGTTTTCTTCTTATCTTCCTGCAAACACAAATTTTAGTAACTGGTACCCAGTCTATTTGGGTCCAAGCCTTATCAGTCCCTTAGGAATCCACATTTGTACAATTCTTGGATATTTGTTACTTCGAGTATCCACAGGGGTGTGTGCAATAGAAGGTCTGTTTTTTCTAACATTATGCATTTTAGAATGTTGTTCTTCCCTTCTGTTTCTGTTGTCTGATCTGTATCTCTTCTGAACAAGTCTACAATTATAGTACTGGTAGTTTCTAACTTTCATAGAGTGTTGTTCTCCTGAGTTGAATCCTCTACTGGATCCAGCACTCTGGTGAATTCTGCTCTTAGGTTCAACATAGCCCAGACCATAATGGTTCCTTCTGTTCGTCTGATTTATAGGCTTTTCAAATCTAACAGTTGGTATTTCTGGTTCATATAACACACTGGAATTAACAAAGTGAATGAATTTCCATTTGCCTTTATCCAGTTCTGGCTTAGTACTCATTTGAGAAGTGAATTCATTGTTACTGAAATCGAGACCACTCCTGTCTCCAGATAATCTTTGTAACTCATGCATCTTCTCCAAGAAAATAGAAGACTTATTCCATGCATTTATCAGTAGTGAAAACTTTTGATTCTCAGATTTCATAGTTTGGTATTCTGCATTTACTCTTTCATTCTCGGTTTTCAACTTATTTATCTCAACTTTTAGATCATTACAGTTGTTTTCTTGCAAGCAAGTAAACTTACTGATCTGATCTTTTAAGTTTTGATTTTCAGTTTTAACTTCCTTGAATGATTGAGAAAGTCTCAAGTACTCTTCCACCATGTCATGCAGTGCATTAACCAAATCAGTTCGTGTGAATTCATTAGAGTCAAAGTCAAATACCTCTCGAGATGTCGAGGTTGATTCAGTGTCTGCCATGAGACATTTGGTCTCTTCTGCATCGCTGTCACTGGATTGACTTTCTGATTCAGAAGATTCAGAGCTAGATTCCGCCAACTTTGACTTGCTTTCCTCAGCGACCATAGCTTTACGATTTTTTCTGGACTTCTTATCATTTTTCTTGTGGTACTTTTTCTTTTGATTATCTTTCCGAGGCTTCGGGCAATTAGTAATGAAATGCCCAATCTTTCCACAATTAAAGCACGCCATATCACCATATGGTGATTCCTTTCTAAAATTCCGATTAGGATTCTGGTAGGCTCTGTGATTCTATTTCATGCATCTTGAGAATTTATTCACAAATAAAGACATTGCATCGTTGCTAAGTTGTTCAGCAGTTCTGTCAGAAGTACTTTCAGCAGCAATAGTATGTGATGCACTTGGAATAACTGAAGTAGGAGTAGCAACAGTAACTGTAGCAGCAAGAGCCTTGGTAGGTTGATTTAATGAGGACTCTTCTCCGCTTCTCACTTCTAGTTCAAACTCATAGGCCTTTAAATCAGCAAACAAGTCGTGTAACTCCAACTTGTTCAAGTCTTTAGAAACTCTCATGGCCATAGGCTTTACATCCCATTCTCTGGGTAGAGCTCTCATCACCTTGAGTGCTATTTCTCTGTTGCTATGCTCTTTACCCAGAGCCGCCAGCTCATTGACCAAGCTGCTGAAACGTTCATCAAACTCATTTAGAGTTTCACCAGCTTTCATTTTTAAATTCTCAAACTTTTGCATTGCTACAGACATTTTATTTTCTTTCGTCTGCTCATTTCCTTCACATATATGAATGAGGTTCTCCCAGACTTTTTTTTTGCAGTATAACACATCTTGATCTTGCCAAGGATGTTCTTATCAAGAGTTTTATACAATATGTCCTTTGCAACATTATCAAGATTAGCCTTCTTCTTATCTTCACTGGTCCATTCACTTCTTAATTTTTCAACCATCTGTGGTTCACCATCGGTAACAGCAACAGCTGTGTTAGGCTTCAATATATTCAATGGACCATCTGTGATGACATACCACATGTCATCATCGTGCGCTGCAAGGTGAGCTTGCATTATAATCTTCCAGTCGTCAAAGTCTTCTTTAGAGAACATACGGACCTTGCTGAAGTGTGCCATCTGTTGTAAATTTTCTTGAACAAGACTATTCTGCTCTGATACCAATTGTTGGGGATCGATGTAGAGTTTAGAGGGGGTGAATAAACTCAACTCCTTCTTTCTTCTAACTTTTTCACGTAAAGGAGATGCTAAAATCCTGCTAGAGATATTAGCTGATCTTGTTGTGTATACTTCCAGCAGATTACAGTAATGAGTGCGAAAACAATCCAATGGAGTAAGTGAAAACAGTAAATAACAGTAGGCAGTAATTGTTTATGGAAGTTCGAAGATAAAATCTTCTACGTCTCTCTTTCTTCTGTTTCCAGAAGGTATCACTAAAAGATTTTGGTTATTACAGTACAACACTTGTACACAGCCACTTCAGCAGGGCTTACCTTTTTGCCTACTGAAACTCATAGCTTCTCAACACAATTGAAATACAATACAGTAACGTTCTGGAAAAGACTCTTTTCCAGATTACAAATTATTCTCAACATGATATAAATATTTGAGTGATCTTAAAAAGTGTAAGAAATAGTAGCACAAGATAATCTCAATCAGATTGGATATATGATATGAAGCGTGTGCTGCTTTTCTAATAGTTGAGCTAGAAGATATTTAAAGATTCGCGATTTGCTCGAAAACGTTGGATAGATAGGATTGAAAATAATTCAGCGCTTTTTCTTCTATATGGGTTTGTTCCATATATATAGGTAACTGAGTCCAACGTCCATAATCAGAGATTGTCTCCTGTCTTCTGATACAAACAACTTTATTACGAAAATTGGTTCGTGCAGAAAGGATACAGAACAATCAGTCCTGTTTTATACTAAAATCGGTAAAGCGTATTAAATGACTTTGTAAAGTAATTAATGCTACAATTAATGCTGGTACTAGGTAAAGTAACAGGAACATTTAAAGGTGATTTTGTTAAGACGTTAAGTCCCGTTAAGTCCTATCTTCTTCTTCTGATTCTATATCCGTCTAGATAAACTTAGTACTTCTTCTAATTCTCTACTTTGTTAAAACTGAGTATTGCTTCTGGTTTATCGATACGCTAAATTTTTTCTTTTCGTATGTCAACTGTTTTTAACGAAAGGTCTGCTGGTTTTGATGTTCATCGCCACAATTAATTTAGGTCTATCATTTTCTTTTCGTATTTTAAACTTAGACTTTTAATGCCTAAACTACCCTCGTGAACCACGATTCGACCTTTGTGGACCATGGTTTGAACCTTTAGCCACCCAAACCTAAAAACCGAACCCTACAAGACACCCTACCCTCGAGCCATCTTGTGATTTCTTCGAGCCATGCTCGAGCCAAGTCCTTCCCAACCCTTCCGTGGACACTACTGACCAGCCATTACCACTTCAACCAGCCCCTAACCCGCTGCAATCCTCCTGCATGTAACAAGAAGCTGCGCGAGTTCCCTAAAATTTGCGCCTAGGACTCCTAGTTCAGCAAGGACCCTTTGCCCGAGCCACCACCCTCACCCTCACCCTCTAGACCAACCTCTCTGAGACCTAGCCTAGACCATCCCTGACCACCCTGGTTGAGCCCTAAACCTTTACGCATAGCAACTATTCTCGCTTGGCTCGGGAAGAGTCCTAGCTCACTAGCTCACATGGAATCCTTCCCAGCCACTGTGATCGAGTCCTAGCATGGCTAAGACTCTAACTCACACTCAACCATGCCTGGCCCGAGCCCTGGTCGAGCCATGCGCTGATTACCCCCTTAACCGAGACCCTAATGCATCAACATGCTCTTATTCGATCAAGCTCGGTTCCTGTCGTGTGCAGCTTTTAAACCGTGATCTAGGGACGCTTAAAACCCCTTAAAATCTTATCTTTTCGGTGTCCCTATGATGGCAACCCCTTAATCCAATAATATATCAGGTTTTGGGGCATAAAATCATGAGTTATTAACATAGTATGACATAAAAAAAAAAATTAAAGGAGATCATGTTTTTCATGAAAACGATAATCAAACATGTAATATGATGTGATAGATGAGAAAAAAAGATTTATGTTGTGCTTTTGCGTATATTACACACGAAAACATTGTGGCAATTTGAAGAACGGCGACGTAGAACCTAGGCTGAATTTTCCTTGCAAGAACCGAAGATTCTCTTGATGAAGTTCTCTGTGTGCGTGTGTTTAAGGCAGCTAGGAGACTTCGTGTGTTGTAAGGGGAGAGGGACGTGTATAATGAATTTTACTAGGGAGGGTTTGTGCTTATTTATTTGTTTAATTATCAAGTAAACAAGTCTAGACCCAATAACATGGTTAATTAGGCTCATTAAGTCCATTAGTACATATTTAAAATATTTCGTTTAGGAAAGTTTGTGAAAATATTTGTCGAGTTGTCAAAAAGTTCATATTTTCGTTGAAAATCGAATACCGTTAAAATTTACAACTCAGTGCATAAAATTACCTCAAAACACTTTATTTTAAAATACCATTTAACATCAATCTTATTTTAAATAATTTAAAACAATTACTTAATAAAAATATTTTCTCTTTTTCAGTCATTGATATTTATTCATCGATCGCATCTCGAATAACCTTAAAAAATACATTTTTATGAATTCAAATAATAAAATCCTATTTTAAAATGTAATAATGCATATCTCAATTAATTCATGCCATTAAAATCATTTAAATGGTCATTTTCTATTTTCCTAGATTTTTATGCAGTTTGGATTACGTTTTCTTATTTTTGAACCTTAGAGAGAGAGAGACACACACCCATATAATAAAAGTTAGGACCTTTAATTAGTGGTCAGAATTTGTAACACCAATTTGTTTCTACGAAAAGAACTCGTCCATTTAGATGAGTAATGTTTTTCATATAATTTAATAATAACTACAATACTAATTAACTTTAAAAATTCACATATTATCTCTACAAATTACATATTTAATATAATTCCATTATTGTTATCCAAATACTAATTTAAAACTATAACAAAAGTTTATGAATCAACATGATCTATTAATGACAATGACCATTATTCATACCCTAGTATTCATTATTTTACACAATCATCGTATGTACGTCGTTAGCATTAATAAATTCGAACTTAAGTCATCAAAATCGTGATCTAATTTTGTGGTTCTTAAATCGATCAAGCGAGTATAAAAACGCAGGTTCCATTAAGATTCATGTAAACACATAACAAAGAAGTCATACCGTTCCCAAATTTAGGACAATGATGCAGTGCACAATCAAGGCGACAATAATGGCGACGAGGACGAAAATGTATCGAGGGGGAATATTATTAATATGATAATTTTATGAAACAAATCTCCAACCCAATCCAATTTATTAAAAAAATATTATTTTTGCTGTTAAAAGTGGGACTTTTCATTGTAAATATTGATCGAGTTGACATATCTCACGAAAATAGATATACGATATCGTCTCACAAAAAACATACTCTACAATTAACAACTAATGTGAGTTGAAATTAGTAGTAAGAGAGTTCGATTACTATTAACTTTATGATAAGAGAGTTTTCGTTTATAATGGATTGATCCAATTTAACTATATTCTATTCTCATACTAGTAATATGGCGTGGATATAAATCAATATTTTATATAAAATGATTTTTATGCGTTGAGTAAATTTAATATTGGAAAATATTAAAGATATTGTAATTTGAATTTTAAATATTAATTTAAAAAATTATTTGAATATGAAAATCTTTATAATCTCTTAAATCCACATTATTTATAATACATTATTATTTTTCACATCATATGTGATATAGTCTTACGATTAAGATGGTAAATGATTTTTGTCGAAGAAATCTAAAGTTGGATATTCTAACAAATTGAACACTAATACAATGAAAATTAAACGACCCGGTAAAACAACTTATTAACTGTCAATACACTGTTTTGTACGAAAAATATGATATTAGATGATTATACATCATTTTTTATCCGTCATTTGACTCAAATTTTACAAATAATTAGAGTCACACATATGATCTTTACATCATACAACGTTTATTATCGATTTCCACGAATCAATCAATGTGTTGATGTTATGATACTTTTAGTAAGTGGTTAAGATTGGGTTTTTGTTGGGGTTTGACTAGTTGGACTCATTTACTGATTCGTCCACTTTTAGCTTTAATGGAGTTTGTAATTTATTTGGCCCTTTTTATGGGATAATTTTTAATATCTTTATGAATAATAACACTCAAATTATTTAAGATTGTATATGAGAATATGAATTTAAAATCTATGGATTTTGATTATAATTTTATTATTTATAATGAAACAATAAATAAAATATTAAATATAGACAAAAACTTGTGTGAGACGGTCTCACATGTCATATTTTGTGAGACATATCTCTTATTTGTGTCATCAAAGAACCAGCTAGCGTTATGTACAAAATAATGTATGGGAAAAATACAATTTTAGTCATGCATATTTGGTTATTTATGATTTCGGTTATATAACTTATCAAATTTCAGTTTTAATCGTTTATCTTTCAGTTTTTGTCAATTTTAGTCATTTCAGATTGGAGGTGTTGACGGTGTACTGCAGTCTGCACATATAAGCATCATGTCGATTGGCTGACTTAAATCCAAAGAATTTTTCTCAATTACTTTATGGGGTTTTTTCAAGATTTCATATTGTTCACCTATATATGTTTCCCCTATTATTGCCAATAAATATGCAAATGAATGGTTTGTATTCATCTCCTTTAATTTGAGATTAATGAATTTGGAATTTATTTGTTATAATATAATTTTGGTTAGTTTATAAATATATATATATATATATATATATATATATATATATATATATATATTAAATCTGTAAGGATAACCTGCCATGGAGACCTTGAAAGTCAAAAACGATGGAACACAGAGCTTGTTTAATGTCTAATCTAGGAGCAAAGTGTGACGCCAGCTAATGGAAATTTGGAAATCCGCAGACGTCACAGTATGTACATTAATTGGTGGACATTAATTATTTGATTTTATTTTCAAAAATTTAAGTATTTTTTTTCTTTTCACACACTTTTTATAAAAACTAGTTGCAACTATTTTACATTTTTAAAAAATATATATATAATTAATTGAGGGTTGGCGTAGAACTTAGATCATCTCCAACTTATATCCTCTATTTTTCATCCTCTATTCTCCGATTTTCAAAAATTTTCTCTAACTCATATCATCTAAATATTAACAAATACTCTATTTCTTTAATTTATCTCATTTTCTACGCATTTCCTCTAAATATTACCAAATACTCTATTTTTTAAATTTATTTCATTTTCGAATACACATACACACACATATAAATTGTGTTATGTATTTCTTTGTCATTAAATTGTTCATTAATTACATCTTGTAACTATTATAAATAGTAAATTATAATTAATTCATTAGAAAACTAAGACAATTAAAATAAAATTTTCAGTAATAAATAATTAAAAATAAAAATAAAATTATTTAACATTAAAACAATTTTAAAAAATTCAAAATAAAAAAAATTGGCAAAAATTTTAATAAAACTACAAAAGGACTATATTGCAATTTTTAGAATGTCAATTTTGTAATTATTTACATCTCCTACTCAATCATCTATATGAATAATGATACTCCATAAATGGATGATCAATATTGCGTGCTCTAAAATGGAGGAGAGAAATAGAACGAGGTTGGAGAAGATTTATTCCTCTACAATGGAGGATTATAGAGAATGGTTGGAGATGTCCTTATTACCATCCGTCGCTTATATTATTGTTTAATCAGATATATTCAAGTGAAGTGGATTAGATTTAATTCTCACTTAACAAAAAGAGTAAATCTCATATGAGACCGTCTCACGGGTCATAATCCGTGAGATGGATAAACCCTGCCCATACTCACAATAAAAAGTAATACTCTTAGCATAAAAAGTAATACCTTTTCATGGGTGACCCAAATAAGAGATCCGTCTCACAAATACGACCCGTGAGACCGTCTCACACAAGTTTTTGCCTAACAAAAAATTAGATAATAAATAATATCGTTTCATTCTCTTGAATTCTAATCAATATTCATAATATCAAAGTACTCAAGGTGTTCTTGAATAAAATTAGGTAGTGTTTATAAATATTTAAAAAATGATTTTGGATTTTTCTTTTACAAATTTTTGCAGATTTTGTAAAAGAAAAAATCATAATCATTTTTTAACATTTGTAAACTCTATCCTAAACGACATAATTTCGAAGGAGGGGAGGGAACGAGGCGGAGAGGGGATGATGATTTCATTTATATGTATATAGGCCAAAATTTTATCAGAAAACAACTTATTACAAATTTAAATACTTTCCAAATTGAAATTAAATGCAATTAAACAAATTTGTTTACTCGAATTAATTACAGATTTCATGGAGTAGATGTACATGCGTAGCTACTCTATTGTCTCCTCCGTTAAAATTCTTAACAATCCTATTCCAAAACCTTGTTTTGGGACCCACCCGCTGACGAAATTAACGTATTAATTTCATCTCCGATTATTGTAAAACTCGAGCTAAATACCAAATGAAACAAAAAACATACTCTTTTCTTCGTACTAAATGACGCCAATGGATTGAAAATCAAACCTACTCAGTCATATTGATAATTCGGACATTGTCCACAAATGAGCTCATCTATAACCAAATCCGTATCTATCCCTTTGTATAATAATTTGTCTGGAAAAAAAAAAGTAAAATAAATCCTCCAAGCACAATCGTTAGCCCATCTACGAATGGTAATGGGCCCAATCATTTCTAGTGGATTCAAAGGCCCAAATCCATTCCATATATACTTTTCAAGAAAATAATGCGAGAACCGCGGTAAAAAAATCATAGGCAAATTTCTAGATCGCCCGAGATAAGAATGTGGAGAAGAACCAAAACATAATACTTTTGAAAATTCAAAACGTTGAAGGGATGTCGCCTACTACTAAAATCACAGCTCTTACAAGAGTTGCGTTCTTCTATGCAAGAGGAAGACCCAAAGAATTTTGGAACAAAAAAAATATGCTTAAGCAGTTATTTCGATGAGCACAACATAATGAGGAATTTTGTATCATTTCAAATCCTTATTCTTATCGAAAATAAGGAGCGGGAAAAACAAAAATATTCCTACTCGAACAAGAAGTACACACAACCCAAAATTTCTTTAAAATTTCCAATATATACATATATATATATATATATATATATATATATATATATATGTATGTAAATTACATAAACAATAAAATTATATTTCATAAGATCTGATAATGATTATTTGATTGATTGAAACCTTGAAGAAAGTTACATTTCTGAGAAAAAATGAAAAAGATGCGTACTGCAGACCATAAGTCACTTTTCACTTGAGATTATGGTCCAATTATTATTACAGGACCGGACCACCCTAACAAAATCGACCTCTGCCAAAATCTTGAATATCTTTAGAGTGGTCCAATTTACACCATGTTACCAACCCTTTAAATGCAGTGCGATCCAATTACTGGTTTGTTTCACTGCAGGGGTAATGAACGGCCCGGATCACTCCACATGAGTGATCCGGGTCCACCTCCCTGTAAAAAATAAAAAAAAAAATTGACTCGGAAGCCGTTGGATCAACCCCTGCGGACACTGCCCGCAGAGGTAGGGTCGAACGAACCCCAGTTACTCGATATCATTTTTTTTATGTATGTATGTATGTACATTTTGTTATTTGTATAGATAAAAAATCAACTCTTTTTTTTAATAAATTTTGAATATTTTTATGAATCAGAACTTAACCCAACTCCAAAAATTAGCTTTAGGAGGGAAGATAGTTAAAGTTCATACGCACAACTCTCAAAAACCTAATACAGACGATGTGAGACATTTAACACACATCCTTTATGAAAGCGGACCGGTTACGGAGGCCGGAAACGCAACGGAAGCAAAAATTTTAAGTTTTTAGAGCAAAATTTCGGCCACCTCCTTTTGTGCAATATTTACATTTCAAACACAATAAATCATACATAGGGTGTTTGTAGAAAGTTTTACCTATCAACCCCTTAGAGTTGATGAATGGCTCCAACTAAAGTGTAAACACTTTAGCTCTTGTATGGATGAAAATCTACAAGCACACCTACTTCCTCTTCAAGAATTAGGCCCACCACTTAGCTTTGTAAACCCCTTCAAATATTGCACTAGAAATATTTGAAGATTTATCAAAAAGAAGTGAGTATTCTCCAAGAAAATGAAGAACACAAGATGAGAGAAAAATGAGAGTAAAACTCCTCCAATTTTCGGCCAAAGTGATAGAGTGTAGAGTGGGAGACTAGCCTAGGTTGTTGTGTAAAGTTGTCTCTCAAAAGTTGCATGCTTTTGAATTTTTTAATAAAAAGTATTCACAACCTTTTCACCTCCCAAGCATGCAAACCCTAGCATGTCTCACATATATAATATGGTTTTTAACACATTAAAAATCATAGACTAAATTTTATTATCTCAAACACATTTGAGATAAATTAAATATTACTTGATTTTACTCAAGTCCCACTAGTTAAATAATTATTTAAATTGAGCTCTACAAGACTCAATATTATTTAATTAATTCAACACTTGAATTAATTTAATTATTTAGACTCTACTAGGTCCACTAGTGTTTAATTAATTCAACACTTGAATTAATTTAATTTAGTCCACAACAATGTTTATGAAAATCACAATTTTCAACTACATTATTTACTTGGCCAAATTTTAATCTTAGGAACACTTCCATAAATTAAAATTTATATTTCTCTCATAGAAGTCATACTTCTAATTTTCTTTACGCTTATAAACACATTTATAAGCCGTTCAACACATTGAACTATTTTACTTCTATTCGGGATTTACAAAGCAAGTACTTGTGTGGCCCTCAATGGTTCATTGATACAACTAGCCGTGGGTTCACATCTCTATGTGATTCGGACATGTCCTTATTCGAGCATACCCCAATTGCTCCATTCTTACTTATCAACTTCTTGATAGTAAGAACGTCAGAACTCAAGTCTGATAGTACCCAACCAATCACGTTAAACGCCTAGCAGCATCGCTTACGTGATTCCCTAGGTATCACATGATAGTGCCTGCAAGAACCATTCAATTATGGTTAGCGTACAGTACGGTCCCTTCAACTCATATATCCCGACCGACTCTACAACTATTGGTCTATCGAGAGTTGTCAATGAATCGATACTATGTGTCATGTTGTGGTTGCATCGATGGTGTAATCTATGAAACCCCTTTCATAATTACCACCATACTCTGATCAGAGATTTCAACCCACACATACATGAAAAACACATAGGATATCCATACCCGTAGGTAAGCGGTGAATCCCCGGCTACAATGCATCGACTCCTATATGTTTCGCCGTAACTCCCAACCTTGCCACCTGATGACCCCATAAGAGTCGGTAAACAAGTCAAAGTGAAACGCTAGCATATAGAGTCTCAATGTTGTCCCGGGTCATAAGGACTAATGGTGTACAACCATAAACTAGGATTTTTCCACTCGATAAGTGAGAACCACTTGGAAAATCCTTTATAGAGGGTTGTTCAGTGCACTCTACCAGGAGCACCTATCTGCATGCACGGACATCACAATGTCCCCTACCAATGAAACATGGTACTCACATCGCAGATACTAGTCTCTAACTCGAGCGGCCTTTATCCTTCTTAGTGGCGGCTGAATCGACTAGGAACGGTTTAGAATATACAGTATTCCAAATATGAGTTTCATGATACTCATCATATGAGCATCTCATATTCTTTCTACTATTTGTATATTCAAGGACTTTATCTATGCAACAAGCATGGGTATAAAGATAAAGATGCGCCAAATTAATAAATTGAAATATTATTAAAATAAAGATCGTTTATACAAAGAGTTTCATTGTGAACAGTCGGCCAACACTTGGCTCGACGTGCACCTACTCTAACACTTTATGCCCATGAACAAAAAGAAACGTAAAGTTTACAAGATATTACCGGTGACTTATAAGGTAATCCAAAACATAATTGTGGATCATAGTCAGGATTGGTACTTGTCTCTGATACCATGTTAACATTGATACTTGAACGTAACTCAATCCCAAAGCTAACTCTAAGGAGAAAAATTGTCCGAATTTATATATACAACTCATAACGACTTTATCCATCTGATTTGAAACTTTTAACATGCTATATTCTAAACTCAGGTCTCATCCCTAGTATAAAATACAAAAGACATCTAGGTTTCATGCGGTTCACATGTTCATACATAGACCTCTTAACTGTTAATACATTGAGGTGGTTGATCTGATTCAATCATTTGGACCCAAATGTCAGCTTCGGATCTTTACAATATCTGAGCATATATATTCTGTAACTTTCTAAAACGTCATTTTTTTGGTCATACTTGGTAATTATCTTTTATATTTTTATCATATTTCACGTGTATTTATTAAATATACTTCATTTTAGTGAAGTGATATGAAAAAACATAGCACCAAATAGGCAAATACAGTGTCTGCAACGAAGTCCAGATTTGGGTCAGAACCCGGATCCCCAGGAACTGATCCGGAAACCAGGTCCATATGTTTTTGGGCCTATACATGTGCAAGCCATTTATTGCCACTGTTTTTTTTTTTCTTTTTTTGAATAATCATATCCGGTAGATTGTATTTAATTGTACTTTCTGTTCGGGTAATTTTTATTTTGTTGGTAATTTTTATTAGCATTTGAATTGAATCAAATGTTGGAACAACGGCGATCCATATCAAGTCATTTTTTAAATGAAATTTTAGACGTCTATTTTTTAATATATTGAATTTTTGAATTTTTTTTGTGAATGTATATTATGAGGATAATGATTTGAACCTAACTCAATTAACTAAACATCTCACCTATCCGATGGGAGATTCGAACTCGAGATTACTAGTCACGAGGCCTCACCTTTGTTATAATCCCATGAGACCATCTCCAAAATTGCACCAAAATAATATAAAACACCATTTTGGTGCAACTTTTTTCCATCCAATGGGACTGCGCTATTTTGCTCCACTCCTCTGCGCCAAATTTGGCGCAGAGGTTTGCTTCTCTTTCTTTTTGATTTTTTTATTTATATTTATTATAAATATTTGTATTAAAAATTATAAACATTATTTAAATAATATTATAATATTTATTTTATTATTTTAATAATTAGATATTTAATCATATAAATTTAAAAATAATAATTGTTGATTTTTAAAATATTTATTTATGTTAATTATTATTAATTAAGGACTAATTTGATGAAAGATATATTATTTTTTTGGTAATATATGTAAAATAAAAGGAATATTTCGATAATATTTTTTTGGTGTAAGATTTGAAGTAAATGGCTTGGAGATTATTGTTGTATTTGGTGCAAAAATCGCATTATTTTAGTGTAAAAATTGCATCAAAATAGATTTTGTGGTTGGAGATAGTCTGACAACCCAAATTCTCAAAAATCAATTTAGCCAAATGATCGAATTTCAATAGAATAATTTCATTTTTCGTTTCATACAAGAACATAATTAAACATCATGCAATATACATTTAGATTGACACATATGATGACATTTTTATTTTCAAGAGTAGTAGAAAATTCTTGAAAATGGAAAATGTTAAAAGAGATATAATTGAATTCAATTTTTTTTTTTTAATTTATCACGCTAGATGTAAGCTTTGAGTGTAATACAATATCCCACAAACTACAATAGTAAGATAAACCTCACAGAATAAAATTCCCGAAAAATATTGATCGAAGGAATCGAACTTATGATCATTAGGGGTGGGCGTTTAGTTTCGGGTATCGGGTACCCGATCCGACCCGATCGGATAAAACCCGATCGTGCCAGATATTTTTAAAAAAAATCGGGTTTGTCGGGTACCCGATACTCGAAAATAATTTTAGGGTTCGGATTCGGGTATTTCAGCGATACCCGATCGGGTACCCGAAAATGTAAAAAAAATTGGGCCTATATGTTTATTCATTTAAAAAATACATGTATTTTTTATGGCTAGTATATAATGACAAATGATAAATCATAAAATAATATAATGACATCATATTTTGTGAAATGTGAAAAATACATGTTTTTTTTTTAATTTACTAACCATAACTTGATATAATGACATGATTTTTTGTGAAATGTGAAAATAGATAAATATTTTTTCAAAAAATATATATTTTTTTCCAAAAAAAAGTAACTTTTTTTTTCGGGTACTCGAAAATACCCGATCATTATCGGGTACCCGAAATTATCGGGTTTACTACCCGACTTGTCGGGTACCCGAACCCGAAAACCCGACCCGCGACCACCCCTAATGATCATTGATATAATGCTTACATACTTAAATAAGTCGAACATCCCTTCAAGAGCTTCGATGTATTTGTCGTACTATTTGAACACATCATTCTAAAAGGGGGCAATTTTCATGTATGCCTTTTGGTTTGTGAACTTTGTCGATCGATTTTGTGTTCATTAGTTGTAAGAGTTTTTTTAACGAGTTTATCTTCTGTGTGTGTGTATATATATATATATAGAACCATCCAAAAGTTCACGTGATTCTTCCTTGACAGCATCTTGACCAATGATCTAATATATATTTGCTTTGTATTGGTTTCTATCACATGATTAATTATATTGGTTTCTATCATTGAATAAAATCTATACATATATATAATATATACATATATAATATATATATATTGTTGTGAAACAATCACGGAATTCCCGATCAAGATTAATCCAAGAACTCAAATATACATTCAAAGAAGAATTATGAACAACCCTATATGAAATCTTAAGGACACAAGATATATAGTGGTTCGGCCAATAGCCTACGTCCACTTTGAACCAGGAGGAATCGTATCTTATTAAGACTCTCAAGAATCAGTTTACAGGGGAACGCTTCTGTCAAAGATAATAGAAAGTAATTCAAAGTGCCAGCTTAAAGAAAAATGAAAGCTCGATCTCCTTAAATACATAAGTCCCCACTTGTATTGAATGAGAAGAAATGATTAACAATTTCTCAACTGCCACTTAACCAACCAAGCTTCCTATTATTCAATATATTGACTCAAGTAGGCCCCTGTGCTTCCTTTGGTTGAGAGATGGATATAATTCATCGGTCAATGGTCAACAAACCTCCACCTGAACGATGCATTAACCCCATCCTCTCTCTCCTGGTTCGATCACCTTCCCATCTAAGGTGGCCTGCCAACTCTGAGTAGTGCTCGACAATGTTGAAATTTTGTCCCTGCCACTACCTTTGTTAGCATATCTGCAGGGTTGTCTTCAGTTGAAACTTTGTGAATTTTCACCTTTCCTTGAGACACCACATCTCGTATGAAATGGAATCTTACCTCAATGTGTTTGGTTCTCTCATGATGTACCGGATTCTTGGCCAGTTGTACTGCCCCTTGACTATCACACCACACCACAGCCTCAGTTGCATTTCCTTCCAACTCTTCAACCAAGCCTCTGATCCACAAAGCTTCTTTGAACGCTTCAGTTGCTGCTATATACTCAGATTCAGTGGTAGATAGAGCTACAATTGGTTGAAGTGTTGATTTCCAACTGACCGTGTTCCCGTATAATGTAAAAACATACCCGGTTTGTGATCTTCTTTTATCTTTATCTCCAGCATAATCAGAATCCACAAACCCAAACACCCTCTCATCATTTTCATTCCATTTGTTGCTGTAATTCAACCCAACTTCATAAGACCCTTTTAGATATCTCAAGATCCACTTCACAGCACGCCAATGTTCACGGCCCGGATTGGACATATATCTACTGATTAGACTTGAAGCATATGCAATGTCAGGCCGAGTGCTGACCATTGCATACATTATGCTACCAGTTGCACTGGAATATGGGATTTTCTTCATATCATACACTTCATCCTCAGATTTGGGACTTTGTTCAGTTGATAATTTGAAGTGTGCACCAACAGGAGTAATCACTGATTTGCAATTCAGCATATTGAATCTGTTGAGAACTTTAGAAATGTATCCTTGTTGTGTGATGTGAAGCAGCCCTCTTCCCCTGTCTCTTTGTATTTCCATTCCCAAAATTTTTTAGGCTTGGCCCAACTCTTTCATTTCGAACTCAGAACTTAGAAGATCCTTTAAAGAGTTCATTTCCATCACACTGTCGCTTGCAATGAGCATATCATCTACATACAACGCGAGGTATATTCTGGTCTTATCCTTTTGTCTTTTATGATAGA
Organism: Primulina eburnea; assembly: GCF_022965805.1. Classification (NCBI taxonomy): domain Eukaryota; kingdom Viridiplantae; phylum Streptophyta; class Magnoliopsida; order Lamiales; family Gesneriaceae; genus Primulina; species Primulina eburnea. Next base: position 10,017,031 of record NC_133116.1, read on the forward strand.
AACAGCTATCATAAGAGCTTCTTAGATACCCGTTATTGATCATAAAAGTGTCGAACCTCAAGTACCATTGTCTAGATGATTGTTTGAGCCCATATAAGGATCTTTTAAGAAGACATGCCTTATTTTCATCTCCTTCTTTCACATATCCCTCCGGCTGTGACATATATATTGTCTCTTCTAGTTCACCATGTAAAAATGCTGTTTTTACGTCCATTTGCTCCAGCTCAAGGTCATGGAATGTCACCATAGAAAGTAGGACTCGGAGGGATGTGTGCTTTACTACGGGTGAAAATATTTCATTGAAGTCGACTCCCTCTCGTTGAGTGTACCCTTTGGCCACTAATCTGGCTTTGTATCTTGCTTTTTCAACTCCGGGGATTTCTTCTTTAACCTTATAGATCCACTTGCATCCGACTAGCTTTTGGTTATCAGGTTTTTCCACAAGGATCCATGTATTGTTTTTACGTAGGGATTTAATTTCCTCATCCATTGCTAACTGCCACAGTTCACTAACATCACCGTTCACAGCTTCTCTGTAAGTGCTAGGTTCATTACTCATGGATGCAACAGCGGCAGACAGTGCTTGGGCAGATATGTCAGCATATCCATATTTGACAGGTGGTCTAATCTCCCTCCTCTTTCTGTCTCTTGCCAGCCGGTATTGACTCAAGCTTGGTTGGTTCTCACATTGTGAAGTTCCAGAGGTATGTTCATGTTCAAGTTTAACTTCCTGTTGTTGTTCCATCTCATAATCAGATGCCTCATCTTCACTGGGACAATCATTATGTTGCTCCTTATCATATATCATCGTCACAGGGTCTGTTTTTAGCATTTCTTGTTCATTGAATACCACATCTCTGCTTATGATCACCTTTGATTTATTTTCATCTTGGAGCCAACACCTATAGCCCTTTACACCATCTGGATAACCTAAGAACACGCATTTCTTTGATCTAGGCTCTAACTTTCCTTCATTAACATGGACATAGGCTGGACAACCGAAAATTCTCAAGTTTGTGTAGTCAACTTCTTTTCCTGTCCAGACCATCTCTGGTGGTTTGAAATTTAATGCTGTGGATGGTGATCTGTTTATGATGTGTACTGCGGTTGCAACGGCTTCCCCCCAGAAACGTTTCCCAAGGTCTGCAAAATTTAACATACATCTAACCTTGTCTAGGATGGTTCGATTCATCCTCTCAGCAACTCCGTTTTGCTGTGGAGTGTGCCTTACTGTCATATGTCTTGCTATTCCAGAGTTTTTACAGAGTTGAGTGAATTCTTCACTCAAGTATTCCAGGCCATTATCAGTTCTAAGCCTTTTAATCCTCTTCCCAGTTTGGTTTTCAATTAGACATTTCCACTGCTTAAAAGTCTTCAATGCATCACTTTTGTGCTTGAGCATATACACCCATACCTTTCTAGAGTAATCGTCCACAAACGTGATGAAATAACTCGCCCCACCCAAAGTTTTTACTGAGGTAGGGCCCCAAATATCAGAATGAATATAGTCAACTGTGCCTTTGGTGTTGTGGTTTTCAGTGTTGAACCTTACACGAGTTTGTTTTCCAAGCACACAGTGTTCACAAAAATCCATTTTGTGAACATAATCTCTACCAAAGGCACCTTGTCTATTGAGCTCATCGATGCCTCTTTGGCTAATGTGTCCTAGTCTCATATGCCACAGTTTAGTCATGTCATTTCTTGTCTCAGAGAGCAGGTTGTTCATGAGGGGCATAGTATTACCTTGAAGGATGTACAAGCCGTTTGTTTTTATGCCCTTCATTATGACTATTGCACCTGATGTTATCTTTAGGACTCCACCTTCAGCCTTGTATGAGTAGCCTTTAGCGTCAAGGCTCCCAAGTGATATCAAGTTTCTCTTAAGGCCTGGAACATATCTAACCTCTGATAGTGTTTTGCAAGATCCATCCTTCATGCTAAGCTTTATGGAGCCAATTCCAGTCACCTTGCATTCTGCATTGTTTCCCATGATCACTTTCCCCCCATCATATTCTTTGAAAGTTTCAAACCATTCTCTGTTTGGGGTCATATGAAAAGTGCATCCCGAGTCCAAGATCCATTCACTTTCCACTCGATCACTTGTAACGGCCAACACATCTGAATTCTCATAACCATCAGAGACCATGGCTTCATCTGCAGAATCCGTCTCTTTTGTCTTCCACTTCCTTTTTCTTTCGGGACAGTCTCTTTTGAAATGTCCTTCCTTGTGGCAGGTAAAACATTTCAACCGTGCCCATGATTTTGATCTGCTTCTTCCCCTTCTATTATCGTTTTTATGATTTCTTCTTTCGAGTCTTCCTCTTGTCATCAATGCTTCTCCATCTCCTTCCTCTTTTATTGCCTTCCCATTCATTTCTTTGGCCTTGAGGGCAGTCTGGACTTCATCCAGAGATATATTTTCGCGGGCATATTTCATTGTATCCACGAAGATTGAGTAAGCCTTGGGCAATGAATTCAGAACCAATATCGCCTTGTCTTCATCATCTATTCTGATATCAAGATTTTCCAAGGAGATAACTGTCTTGTTGAATTCATCCAGGTTGTCCTCAATTGACATGCCCTCCGTCATTTTGAATCCGAACAATTTTCCTTTGAGATGGATTCTATTGAAAAGAGTATTCGTCATGTATAATTGTTCAAGCTTGAGCCATACCCCTGCAGCCGTGGATTCTTTATCCACCTCACGAAGAACACGATCACCAAGATGCAAAATAATTGTGCTATACGCTTGTTCCAGCATATCCGCCCTTTCTTCGGTGCTTAAGTTTGATGGTAACTTCTCTTCTCCCTCAAGAGCTTTAGCAACTTTCATTTGTACCAAGATTGCTCTCATCCTCTTTCTCCAGATTGAGAAATCCGACTTTCCATCAAACCTTTCAATATCTGCCTTGGTCACCCCCATTCGGGACATCTTCGTGAAATCTTCAACCAAGCTCTGATACCAATTTGTTGTGAAACAATCACGGAATTCCCGATCAAGATTAATCCAAGAACTCAAATATACATTCAAAGAAGAATTATGAACAACCCTATATGAAATCTTAAGGACACAAGATATATAGTGGTTCGGCCAATAGCCTACGTCCACTTTGAACCAGGAGGAATCGTATCTTATTAAGACTCTCAAGAATCAGTTTACAGGGGAACGCTTCTGTCAAAGATAATAGAAAGTAATTCAAAGTGCCAGCTTAAAGAAAAATGAAAGCTCGATCTCCTTAAATACATAAGTCCCCACTTGTATTGAATGAGAAGAAATGATTAACAATTTCTCAACTGCCACTTAACCAACCAAGCTTCCTATTATTCAATATATTGACTCAAGTAGGCCCCTGTGCTTCCTTTGGTTGAGAGATGGATATAATTCATCGGTCAATGGTCAACATATATATATGTATGTATAGCTTAAAAAAGAAAAACAATTTCCATGCATAGAGAAGACGTTGACAAGGGCCATCCATGCTTGCTAAAGACATGGTGGTTAGTGAGTAAACATCACCAATTAATCAATCGCAATCTTTTATATATATATATATAGTTTTAATATCTTGCACACCTACCGTGCACACTTTTGTGAGCACCAATGAGGTGTCACTCACTCATTGGATGCGCAATTTTTTTATATTTCATCACATCCAATATGTGAGTAACACCTCATTGGTGCTCACAAAGGTGTGCACGGTAGGTTTGCAGGATATCAAAACTTTATATATATATATATATATATATATAATATAATATAATCGATATGCCATATTTTTCGTTCTGTAGATATTTTGTTTGTTTTTTTTTAAAAAATATTAACGATTAATATTCATCTATGCATATAAATAAATAAAATAAAGGCAAAAATTTGCGTGAGACGGTTTCACGGGTCGTATTTTGTGAGACAAATCTCTTATTTGGATCTTACATGAAAAAATATTACTTTTTATGCCACTAGTATTACTTTGTGAATATCGGTAGGGTTGACACATCTCACAGATAAATATTCGTGAGACCGTCTCACAAAAGATCTCCTCTAAAATATAAACGTGGACTCCTGCCTGTAATTAAATCAAATAGACTAATTCCCACTAATTTGTTGGGTGGCGACGACTCATGTCCTTACACACCACCTTTTGTGGGCTCTTACAATGAAATAAGTCAATATATCGACCTATTTTGGAAGTTGTAATTGAATAGATTTTGTTAGAATTGGAACTTGAACCTAACTCAACCCCAAAAACTAACTCAAGAGAGGATGATTGTCCAATCCCATATATACCACTTAAAGATTATTTATCCAACCGATGTGAGACAATCAATAGATTTTACTTGAAACAGACATCTCGATATACCCAATTATTGTGGCTACCATTAGATTTCAAGAATTGGCGACATATAAATATATGGAATAGTGTCACTATTGATTTATACACAGAAAAAGCTTCAATAATAATTTATTTATATTTAATTTTATTTGTTCTAACCCTATAATTAAATAGACTCTTAAAATTTGTCAAATCCTTAGGATCCCACCACTTTGTTAACATATGGTTTGTGTCACGTCGAGGGCCATTGATATATATTATGCCAGAAAATTTTGATGAGACGCAATTATTTTTTAATTTTTTAAAAAAAATTATTTTGCAGAATTAATGTTATTTGCCACAAGAATTAGATTATTCTATGGAATATAAATGATCGTATAGATAACTATTTTTTTCTAGAATTAATGAGATTGGAACACATCAGGTGTTTCCCTCGCTTTCAATTAATGGCAATTTGGAAAACAGTTTTCTTGATGGTGATTTGGATTTGATATCAAGTATTTATATTATTTTTTCAGCAAAGATATCTTGAGTAATTCTCACGAAGTGTCACGAATCTTTATATGTGAGACGTGTCAATCATACTGATATTCGCAATAAAAAATAATATTGTTAGCATAAAAAGTAATCATTTTTCATAGATGACCCAAATAAGATATATGTCTAACAAGATACGGCCCGTTAAACCGTCTCACACAAATTTTTATCGCATACCTTTATTTAAAATTCGAAATATAGTATGCATCATATGATCTCACATATTTATTTTATACGATGATTCGATTTGATCTATATTTGAAATAAAAAAAAAATATTATAATCATGGACTTCAATTCAACTCTATTTCGAAATTCAGTCTATAATTTTAACATGATATCAGAATTAAGACGTATTGTTATGTGTTCCACTATCGTTACGAGTCATCCATTGTTATCTTATATATATATATATATATATATATATATATATATATATATATATATATATATATATATATATATATATATATATATATATATATATAGTTTTGATATACTGCACACCTATCGTGCACACCTGTGTGAGCACCGATGAGGTGTCACTCACCCATTGGATACGCAATTTTTCTATACTTCATCACATCCAATGGGTGAGTGTCACCTCATCGGTGCTCACATAGGTGTCCACGATAGGTGTGCAACATATCAAAACTGTATATATATAAATATATATATATATATATCAAGGAATTGATTGGAACCAATATATAATTGATTGGAACCAAGCCATTTGTTATATGTGTATACATATCTATGTCCACTTTTGTGGGGACCCGAACGCTAATCAAGTTCTTAATCATCATTGGGACTAATTAATCAATTATAAAGAAGGTCTAAATTTTTTTTTTTTTAAAATGCGGAACGTAGTGAAATCAAACTAATATACATTTCAGTATAAAATAAAGTACAAGTCCTGTACCGTTTACACATCAGTAAAACTAAGGTTCAACATCTAAATATCAAGTGTCAAAACCCTATATACATCCAAGTCCGAAGTCTTCACTCTATCACGATCTCTCCTCATCTCCTGGACCCTGATCATGTCCCACCTGTTGTCATGCACACATACAGACAAGACAACAGCCGGATAACTCCGGTGAGAATAAATCCCAGTATAAATCAACGAACATGCATTCATATAAATAAATATAAAGCATGTACTCAGGTAACAGATATATGTATCAAAATCTGAAACATAAACAATCATAGACTGTCGACAATACTTGTAGCTACACAATTCAGACTAGACTCAATTCTAGTCTAGGGATCCCGATTCCAGAAGTTGGCATTCCTATATCGACTAACAGTAATAGAAAAGACTCCATTTCTATCCACGCCGATATGGTATCGATTAACAGTAATAGAGGAAACTATTATTGTGAAGACCATGCATTATGAGAGGAGGAATTGAAGTGCACCAATCTTGGACTCTCCATTTACAACTTAAGGAAACCGAAATCACTCTCCATTCAGCATGAATCTCGGGTGTGTATCTTGAATCAAGAAGAGGCCACGTTCATCCGGGAGAGATTAGTGCAATCACCCATTTGATTAGCCATCAGCGTCATTCGTGGAGCGACTTCAGAGCTTACCTTGTAAGCTGATTTTCCGTGCCTATAAATAAGAGGACTCATCATTCAGAACTTGCACTCCCAAATCTTGAAATCCTCTCTGGCATCACCGTGTTCTCGAAGCTTTTTTCCCTCTAGTAATAAAGCTGTGCCGCAATCACACCATTCACGTTTCCTTGAGCAGTCAGAATCGGTAAGTGGGCTTTTGCTATGTATTTCTTTGTAACTTAAACTTTGTATAAGTATTTCATGACATGCGTCTATGTGTGTCAAATCAATTTCGGAAAATGCTATTATATATTTTATAAAATCTCGATCGATGTACGATATGTTCTTCTATTTCCGATGTTCTTTGATTCTGTTGAGTTCATTCAAAAATTCCGATAAGTTTTGTTTGATACTTCTGATTCTGTGGTGCACTGTTATGATTCGAGTGGGATATGGAACGAAGATTGTAAATTTATATGGCCCCCATCAGTGGGTATAAAACCGTGTTTCGGCCTCTATTAGTGGGTATAAAACTGTGTTTCGGCCCTCATCAGTGGGTATAAAACTGTGTTTTGGCCTCACCCCTTAGAGGACTAACATATTGGGGACAATTTGACCATGGATAACGAGATGAATAACAGTGTTTTCGTTTGTTCTGATTCGTTCTGTTCTGAATTGTCTGATAATCTCTGTTTCGCATTTCAATTCCGATTCTGATCTGATATGAGATACTACGTTTTTGAAAAATCAGTTGCAATATGGGATTTAAATTATATTTATATGTATTTGTGGTAATCGATCGGCCCCCACTTGCTGAGTGTTTCCCAAACACTCACCCCTTACGTTTCTCCCCAGATAAGAATGAAGATCAAGTAGACGAGGATGAATAAGACATGTTTTGGAGTTGGAGATGAAGTTTCGAGATATGAAGATTTCTCACTTATGTTCTTCCTAAGTTTCGATTCAAGTTGTATTTCGCTTCCGCACATTTTATTTCGTTTTAGAATTTATCACTGTAAGACAAGATTATTTTGAGTTAATTATGAAAAAGACTGGTTTTGGTTTATACTGAACTACGAGGCTTGTTGTTTGACGATTATGTGATTGTTGAACAACGCCGGTGTCGACTAACCCCGGTCTCGGGGCGTGACATTTAAGTGATATCAGAGCCGCCAGGTTCATAATCCAGTTGGGAAAAAAAAAATTTTGTCAGATTATGGCAAAAGACTGATGCAGTCTCCTTTGGAACGACCAACAAGTAGTATGACAACTTTGTTGTGAGGCGTGGTCCGAAAACGTGAAAATCCTTCGTTTAGACCTCAGAAATCGCGTTTTTGTTATTTTATGAAAGTTTCGTAGAATTCCTAACTTTTCATAGGAAACTCAGAATTAAATTTCATCGACTGTTCTAGAATCATCTCGACGTATTCTTTCTATCCATGGGTCAATGTTCAAACTTTCTGGTTTTGGAAAAATTTCTCGAAAAAAAATGTCGTTCAACATGTTTCTTGAACTACTGGTCGAATTTTTTTGGACAATTAGTATTTATTTTTGGGAATATACCTATCAGAAATAAGTTGACTTAAGCTTCTGATTTAAGATTACAAAAAAAAAAATTGACTCGGTGATGATAAGTTATTTATGAAAACTAATATGAGAAAAGTTTATATAAGAATTATATCAAAATTTTTGGGTATTCCACTTAAAAATTGATTTTTTGGTAACAGTTAACTGTGTGACATTAAGTTTGCGTTATTAAGAATATTAAGCGCTAAATTTAAATATGTAGGACATTGGAATATTTTGTGAGACAATATATTCAGGTTAAAGAAGTTATATTATTTTGGGATAACAAGTAGGCTACGACCTTACATAAATAAAATAAATTATGAGATATTGATGGGTATCAAGGAGAGTATAGTACAATAAGTTTTGACTTTTATAGTACTAAGAATGATTCAAAGAGAATTATATTCCAAGAACTCATTTGTGTTAAAGCGTTATAGGCTCATGGTCTTGATGAAGTAAGATTTAGTAAAAAAATTATTATTTGAGGTAACGACTAGGTTATAATTTTCGGGATTTAAGCTATAGATCGATATTGAGTTAAGTTTCAATATTCTATATGGGTTTTAAGTTTTGAGATAGTTATCGGAATAATTTCAAGATAAGATAAAATTAGTATCAATTCGCATATATTCAGTGCCGACTTGATTCAATTCACTTCGATAGATTTCGACGTCATCCTAGGGATGAACTGATTAGCTAAGAGCCGTGCAATGGTAGATGGCCAGAGTAAGAATGTCAAACTCTGAACCCCAAACCAAGAAAAAAATCAGGTACCATGGCGATGCCAAGGAACAGAAATACACATTTTTCTGTTTTCCAGACTTGGAAAGCCATAATATCGGGCGAAGAAATTTACCTAGCAATGGTGAACGAAGTGCAAGAAATAGATGGGCTGAAGTTGGAAGATATTCCAATAAAACAAAAAAAAATCGGACGTTTTTCCAGAAAATCTTATTGAAATAGTCCCAAACTGTGAAGTAGATTTCGACATAAATTTGGTACTTGATGATGCACCAATCTCCAATGCACTACACCGAATGGCTCCAGGTGAACTCAAGGAGCTAAAAGAACAACTCTAAGGGTTGTTAGACGAAAAACAGATAAGGACAAGTACATCCCTTTGGGGAGCTACAATCTTATTTGTAAGGAAGAAAGATGAAAGTAAGAGATTGTCTACAGATTATAGAGAACTCAATGAGATCACAATCAAGTATAAATATCTTCTTCCAATGATAAAAGATCTCTTTGATCAACTTAAAGGAGTCAGAGTCTTCTCCAAGCTTGACCTGAGGACATGCTATCATCAGCTATAGGTCGGAGCAGAAGACAACCCAATGTCAAAATTCAGAATAAAGTCATGTAAGATCGAAATCAGGAGTATCAGTGGACCCAAAGAAATTAGAGGCAAATCTAGATTAGCCGAGACAAAATAACGCAACCGAAATTAGAAAATTCTTCGGATTACTAGGCTATTAGCGGAAATTCATCCAGGGCTTCTCTTCAATAGTCGTATCACACGAGACTCACACAAAAGGACTATGAATTCAACTGAAGAGAAATATGTGAAAAGAGCTTTCAAACATTAAATTAAAGCTTGCATCTACACCAGTGTTGGTGTTATCAATTGAGGACAATTATTTTACCATCTACAGCGAAGCATCAAAGGAAGATCTCAGAGGTGTACTCATGCAAGATATGCGAGTCAACTGAAGCCGCATGAGCAAAACTACTCTACACACGATCTCGAGTTAGCAGCAGTGATCTTTGCTTTGAAAATTTGGAGACACTATCTCTACGATCCCAAGTGTGAAATATTCACAGACCACCAAAGCCTCAAGTATTTGTTCATTTAAAAAAAATTTAAAATGAGGTAAAGAATGTGAATTGAGTTACTCGAGGACTACTCAAGGACTGTGACTTGACAATAAGCTACCACGCTAGCAAGGCAAATAAGGTAGCCGATGTTTTAAGTCGGAAAAACATGGGTAAGATAACCCTAGCATCACTCTCTGTGCAACCATGCCTTCAGAAAACGTCAAGTTAAATCAGAGTAGAGACGCGACACTAGAGAAGTTCAAAGAACAAGCCAAGGAAATAAAGTAGTCAGATTTTCAAGTGGATCCACGGAATTCTAGGGATGAGAGGACGATTGTGTGTTCCAGACATCGACAATATTCGATAAGAAGTGATATAAGAGGCGCATAAGTCAACATTCCAGATCTACACCATCAGTACAAAGATGTATAAAGATTTGAAAGAAATTTTCTGGCGAAACAGAATGAATATAGATGTCGCCGAGTTTATATTTAAGTGATAAGTATTCCAACAAGTGAAAGTCGAGTATCAACGACTGGAAGGACTACTGAAACTGTTAGAATTCGAGAAGGGAAATGAGAACATATTTCCATGGATTTCGTTGTAGAATTGTCAAAGTCAATACAGAGTCACGACAGGGTACATATAATCGTAGATAGACTCATAAAATCTGCGTACTTTCTACCCGTCCGAAGGAATTATAATATTGACAAGTTGGCTACTCTATACATGGATAACATTATACGGCTACATAAAGTGCCTACAATCATAATGTCAGATAGAGATCCTAGGTTTGTATTTCGTTTTTGGAAGAGCTTTCAACAAGCCATGGGAACTAAGGTCACTTTCAGTACGGCCTATCATCCTCAGACCGATGGCCAAACAGAGAGGACAATTCAAACTCCAGAAGATATGCTGAGAGCATGTGCTCTAGACTTCAGTGGTAATTGGAGTAAACATCTACCCTTGATTGAGTTCTCTTACAATAATAGTTATCACAGCAGCATTGGAATGGCCCCGTATGAAGCTTTATATGGACGAAAATGTAGATCACCACTATATTGGGATGAAGTAGGGGAAAAAGCTATCACTGGAGCCCAGTTGATCTAAGAAACAGTGGATAAAATTGCTATAATCAAGGAGAGACTTAAAGTTGCACAAGACCGACAGAAAAGTTGGGCTGATTTGAAAAGAGGGCCAGTGGAATTTGTAACAGGGGATAAAGCATACGTAAAAGTGTCACCAACGAAGGGTGTGGTTCGATTCAACATACCCGGGAAACTGAACCTCAGATATGTTGGACCTTTTGAAATTCTGGAGAAAGTGGGAACACTTGCATACAGATTGACACTCCCACAAAATATGTCTAGAATCCATAATGTCTTCCACGTTTCGCAACTAAGAAATTATGTTTCGGATCCAAGCGACATCCTTGAAGCTGAACCTCTCTTAATCGAGGGAGACTTGAATGAAAGACTTGCATACAAGGAAGTCCTGATCCGAATCGTGGATACCAAGGACCAAGTACTAAGACGACGAACGATGCCACACATCAAAGTATAATGGTCTAATCATACCGATAGAGAAGCCACTTGAGAACTCGAAGAGAAAATAAGAGACCAATATCCCTACCTTTTCGAAGGACAAGTTAATCCAAGTTTCGAGGACGAAACTTACATTAAGGAGGGGAGAATGTGAAGACCATGCATTATGAGAGGAGGAATTGAAGTGCACCAATCTTGGACTCTCCATTTACAACTTAAGGAAACCGAAATCACTCTCCATTCAGCATGAATCTCGGGTGTGTATCTTGAATCAAGAAGAGGCCACGTTCATCCGGGAGAGATTAGTGCAATCACCCATTTGATTAGCCATCAGCGTCATTCGTGGAGCGACTTCAGAGCTTACCTTGTAAGCTGATTTTTCGTGCCTATAAATAAGAGGACTCCTCATTCAGAACTTGCACTCCCAAATCTCGAAATCCTCTCTGGCATCACCGTGTTCTCGAAGCTTTTTTCCCTCTAGTAATAAAGCTGTGCCGCAATCACACCATTCACGTTTCCTTGAGCAGTCAGAATCGGTAAGTGGGCTTTTGCTATGTATTTCTTTGTAACTTAAACTTTGTATAAGTATTTCATGACATGCGTCTATGTGTGTCAAATCATTTTCGGAAAATGCTATTATATATTTTATAAAATCTCGATCGATGTACGATATGTTCTTCTATTTCCGATGTTCTTTGATTCTGTTGAGTTCATTCAAAAATTACGATAAGTTTTGTTTGATACTTCTGATTCTGTGGTGCACTGTTATGATTCGAGTGGAATATGGAACGACGATTGTAAATTTATATGGCCCCCATCAGTGGGTATAAAACCGTGTTTCGGCCCCCATTAGTGGGTATAAAACTGTGTTTCGGCCCTCATCAGTGGGTATAAAACTGTGTTTTGGCCTCACCCCTTAGAGGACTAACATATTGGGGACAATTTGACCATGGATAACGAGATGAATAACAGTGTTTTCGTTTGTTCTGATTCGTTCTGTTCTGAATTGTCTGATAATCTCTGTTTCGCATTTCAATTCCGATTCTGATCTGATATGAGATACTACGTTTTTGAAAAATCAGTTGCAATATGGGATTTAAATTATATTTATATGTATTTGTGGTAATCGATCGTCCCCCACTTGCTGAATGTTTTCCAAACACTCACCCCTTACGTTTCTCCCCAGATAAGAATGAAGATCAAGTAGACGAGGATGAATAAGACATGTTTTGGAGTTGGAGATGAAGTTTCGAGATATGAAGATTTCTCACTTATGTTCTTCCTAAGTTTCGATTCAAGTTGTATTTCGCTTCCGCACATTTTATTTCGTTTTGGAATTTATCACTGTAAGACAAGATTATTTTGAGTTAATTATGAAAAAGACTGGTTTTGGTTTATACTGAACTACGAGGCTTGTTGTTTGACGATTATGTGATTGTTGAACAACGCCGGTGTCGACTAACCCCGGTCTCGGGGCGTGACAATTATTCTATCCACATCGGTATAGTATCGATTAACAGTAATAGAAGCAACTCCAATTCTATCCACATCGACATGACATCGATTAACAGTAATAGAAGAGTCACGATTCTATCCACATCGATACGGTACCGACTAACAGTAATAGAAAAGAAGCTTTCCATCTATCCACACCGATAGCCAATCCTCTGGTGACAGACCTTCTTGTAACATCGTGCAATGTGCCCGTGGCGATCCCACCACTATCAGGCACGGTTGTCACAAGATCAGTCTTCTAATACCTGTCGTCTATCAATCAAGAGAACAAGTAATCTAATACCTGATATCTATATGTCAAGAGAACAAGTATATCAACCAAATACGTGCAAATAGCAATGCATTAAAGTAAAGTATGTGATTTAGGGAAACCCAAGTCTAAACCGACTCAAGTCCATTTCCCAATACCACATTGACTTATACCTTTCTTCCGTCGATTACTGGCTCAGTCGAAGTTCTGAACTCACAGCCTGTCTGGCAATGACAATACTAATAATTTCATGTCAATATACCTTTCAAATCGATAACAATCTGATCAATCTGGATTTAATTCAAAATCAACGGTACAACGGTACAATCTCAATATCCCCGTCAATACAACATCACCAGATAACAGTTACAATCCATAACCAATATCCAATAACATCTATAATCCAGTCACGATTCAAATCTGTCCGGTATAAATCAATATACCCTAAAAATTCATAACAATTCCATAATCAGTCCGTTTCTCAATCTGACTTCGATTCTATGACGTCTAACGTGTCAAGAACATCATATATGAATCCTATTCAATTCTGACAATAGCATAATTTCAAAGCATGTCAAAACGTAGCAAAACTTACGTCCAGTTGTAGCCTACGTTGATAGGAACTCGGTACCGAAGTCGGATTCAAAATCAGACGGACGGATTAATCGCAAATCGAATTCTGGAATCAAAGATCAAAGCTTTCCCCGGATTTTCGTTTCTTTTCCCGGAGAATTGACATGCATAGGTATATATATATATATATATATACACCTCGCACATGCAGTAGGCCAAGTGGCTCGGTGTGCCTACTGCACGTCTCGCGCATATGCGCGACCATCTTCCGCGCATATGCGCGAGGCATTCTGTCTCGGCGCGTAGCTTCACGGAGACTCGTGTATATGTGCGCACCTCTTCCGCGCATGTGCGCGAGGAATTTTTCACAACTCTCGGGTTGTGTCGCGCATGTGCGCGAATTCAAATCGCGCATGTGCGTCAACCCTTCTAGAGTGCTCGCGCATGTGCGCGCATAGAGTCGCGCATGTGCGCCGATGCTACTGTCTTGCATCATGGCTACTGCCTTGCTGGCGCATATGCGCGCCTACTCTTCGCGCATATGCGCGAGACCTTCGGCCCTCGCACCTACATTTTTACACGTTAACTTAAATCGTGTTTCGGTTAATTCTTTCATAATCATATCAATTTATAGATCAATAATTACAGATTATTAGGATTAAATTTCCGGGCATTACAACTTTATTAAAGTTGTATTTCATTATTGGATGCTTCAATTTAGACCAATAAAAACAATCCTTTTGATTCTTTGAATAAATTAGTGATTCGGGTCGTATATCTTCACCTGTCCATTAATTGTTGAATGAAATTTGCGACTAAATTATATTTTTTTTAATAAAACAATCACTGTTGTGATTTTGTTTTCTTTAGCTTGGTAATGCATCTGTCAAATAATTCCATAATATGTACTAATTCACTTGAATATAATGTTGTTAAGATCGGATGATTGTATAGAAGTGAGTTGAATAATCAATCACATTAGTTTGTCCAAAAATTCAGTCGGGTTAACAATTTTAAATGTAGTAATTCTCGCCAAGTCAATGTAGGTTTCATGATCAGATAAGTTATGTGTAAAATGAAGCGAAACTGACATATTGAACAATAAAAAATGACTGAATAAGAAAATAGTTGAGTTATCAAGAGTAAGCTGACTGAAATATAAATAACACAAATATGTTTCAGGATGTTCGGATATTTGAATAACTCATACGTCACCCCTTCTTCTTTGTGGGAAGGATATTCACTAGAAGGTTTCGGAGATTACAAGTTACAACTTTTGTAACAATTCAATTTAGTAGAACTTTATAACTACATAACCAAAACTCTTATTTTAGCTTACTTACTTAACCAACATTAAACAACAGACTAACTATC
Organism: Primulina eburnea; assembly: GCF_022965805.1. NCBI lineage: Eukaryota > Viridiplantae > Streptophyta > Magnoliopsida > Lamiales > Gesneriaceae > Primulina > Primulina eburnea. The sequence continues at coordinate 10,032,100 of NC_133116.1, forward strand.
AATTTATAAGAATTTCGAAATGAAAATATTAAGCATAAATCGATCCTCCATAATCTGATATAATATTTAAACATATGCGGATAAAAATGTGAAACACGTCAAAGCGAGGATGTCAAACTTCAAGCTTTTTCAATTTAAAAGAGATTATCCCAAGCTTAAACATAAAAAAAAACTTCTTCAATTTTTACAATATTTTTAATTATTTTAAGTCAAACAATAAATAAAATGATACTAATCTCAGACTTAATTGACATCAAGTTTCTAGGCAAAAACTTGTGTAAAACGATCTCACACATCGTATTTTGTGAAACAGATATCTTATTTGAGTCATCCATGAAAAAATATTACTTTTTATGGTAAGAGTATTACTTTTTATTATGAATATCGGTAGGATTGATCCGTCTCACAGAGAAAGATTTGTGAGATAGTCTCACAAGAGACATACTCCAAGTTCTAAACAATATATATATTTAAAGGGAAATAGATTTCAGATCAGTATAACTCGCAATAAGAAAATCACAAGCTTTGCGAGGGATGGCACTCTCAGAATCTGATATAAACAAAATCTGGTATCATAGACACATTCCAAAGTTTAGACTGTTAATTTTGTATATAAAATTGATTATACTACGATCCAATTCTGTACCACTTTTCCATAAATATACAAAAAAGATCACCAAACCTATCTCATTAAAAAAATATAATTAAAATGAATAATTTTTTTAAAAAATATTCCGGTTGCTTTTTGCTGGATGTAGATTGAAAAAAAATCCGAAAACTACTTCTTATTGCATCCCAGTAAAAATATTTTTTTTTCAAGATATCTTTTTTAAAAAAAAAAAAATAATGAAAAATATCTTAATTTGATGTAAATGCAGCATCCTCGATGTAAAATAAATTAAAATAAATATTTCATCCTCCATTATATAATTTATTTTTATTTAACCCAATTTTCTCAAAGGAAAAAAAATAAAAAAAAATTGCAATGTTTTAAAACATTCTCTCTATCTATATCATTTTTTCAGTGCTACTCTTCCACTCCAGAGAGTCCCAAAGCTATCCTTCTCGATCTTTATGCTTTAATGGCTAAAAGCTGAATCAAACCCAAGTGAGAAAAACTTACATTTAAAGAATTTTCGGTAATCTTATTATCCTTGTTTACAAGGCGAGCCTTTTCCTTTTTGCTAATTTTTCTTACTTGCTGTTGTTTAAACGCTGTCGGATTGGTGTCTAGAGGCCGAAAGTTGTTATCTTGATACTGGGTTCTCACGTCTTGTGCTGAGTGTAAATGGGGTTTTCCTAGTATTTACGAAAAAAAATGTGTATGGGTTCTATTTTCTAGGCTAGTAGTATAAAATGAATCAAACAATTGATTATTTTTTAGGGGAAGTTATTGAAAAATCCCCAACCAAAAAATTTCTTTGGCTTCACTCCCTACCCACAAAATTGTGGTACTATGTCATGCAAAATGTGGTACACTTCATGTGGAAATGTGGTACACTTCATGTGAAAATGTGGTACTAAAAAAGTACCTAGGGACTGAACACAAAAAAAAATGGCGGCTGGGGACTGAACCCAAATTTCCCGTATTTTTTACTTCTGGGAAGGTCACGAGGTATTCATGCGGAGACTAGTTTCAATGGGTGAGGATTGGGATCCGTGTTGGATCTATTGTTTTTACAATTTGTACTTTTTTTGTTCTTCTTGTCCTGGTAAATTTATTTAAGGGCAACTTATGTATCAGTACAAGAATCTTTCAAACTTTAAATTTAGTATCTAGTTTCTCATAATACCCTTCATCCTTCGATTTTAAATAATTGATTTTTCTTTTATAAATAAAGGCCCATCATGCTTCCGTAAAATAAAATAAAATCTTATACCTTTTTGACCGGAGTACCACCGGGTTATATCCACCGTATTTTACGAACTGCTCCTCACAGTCCAACCACGCGATCGCAACCGATGGTTACTGTCGTAGATTCCTTCAGCAGTACTTGGCACAACTCTAATTCGTTTCCTACCTTAGAGTGTACAGTATAAAATAAAATTTTGAAAATAATACATGAGAGGGGCTGAGAGCAAAGATCTCTTTTATTCAAACACAAACATTTATTTATTACATAGTAACCTCCTGTAGAGGAGGAGAAACTTGTTTAGCTACTTATCGTAGCTGAACTCTTAACACTCATAAAACTTTAAAGAAAATATTACAACCTTGTATGAAAGAAATGGAGAAAATATTTGATGATCTTCACTTCCTTCTTCCTGCCTTATTTATAGAAGGCTCCTTCGGATTTGAACTTCGGATTTCAAATCTTCATAAGCCTTTACAGCTTGCATTGGGGACCATTTGGTGGTTGAAGGGTCCCTGTCTAGATTATTAATCTTGACATCAACTTCTCATCCTCTTTTATCTCTTTCAGATACCATTGACGATGAGTTTCCAATATATCGGCAGTAATCTCATCCTTTTTATATTCTTGGAAATGATTTACTAACCATTTAAGGGCTTCTGCCTCTTTTCTCTTGTATGTTAATCTTCTTTTCAAAACTTTCAAATATACCCTGTACATTTTTAAGTTTTGATTTTGGTGTGTTAACTGGTTTCCACTCTTTCTTTATTTATAGATGAATTTTCGGGACCAGTTATTTTACTTTTTATTCATTGGATTCCTTTTAGATTGGTATTCAATGCTTGCTGAGTCATCCACCATTTGTTATTGGTGGTCCATTTGTCCTTTACCACTAATTAGTGGTTGTCTTGATTCTACCACTCACATGGTAGTGGTCCTGCTTTTTGTAATGGAGGGTCACATGTCCCTTTTAATTTTGTCGAGGAATCTTCGGCTTTCGGCTTCCTCGAGGAAATCGTGAATGTGGTCCATCCCCACTTGTACTGGTATTGGTAAAGTGTTTCCGATCAGATCTCGGCTTGAATCCTTTACCAAATTCCGGTTCCTTCTGGTTTTGGCATTCTGGACAGATGTTTTCAGACCATCTTCCTACATGTGCCATATTACAGAATTTCCGACGAGTCTCTTTACTTGCCGGCAGCTTGCTATTCCACAAAAGATTTCTTTTCTTTTCAAATAGATCTTCTGCAAAACTTGTTGTTTTTCCTGTCATGGTATTTAACAGGAATGATCCGTTCACTGAATGATTGTAGAATTTGAACGGAAACTTGACTTTGTCCATCTCAGTGAGACAGACCCAAATACCCCAAGCTCTTCTGGTAGAAATGTCATCTTCAGTTATTGAAGACACCAGGGGTGTTTCTTCTGTCGGAGGGTCCTTGATAAATTTCTGGACATTTGAATCTGGCCTCCTTAGCTTGATGAAATGAAAGGCTTCGTGAGAACCTTTCCCTGCTGGTTCTGGTGCTGCACTAAAAAAGTATAGTTCCAAAACATCTCCTCTGGACAAATAATCATTATTCGCCCAAGTTTCGTGAACAGCTTCCTGGATCCATTTTGGTAGACCTGAAATTTCTGGAAAGCTGGGTGATGTAGTATAAACTGAGGCAAGAGCCCCAAATTCATACCATGCTTTAACTTCCTTTGGATATGAATTTTGTTTCATCCATACCCTTGGATATTTTCCTGAGACGTCAACCCTATTTGTAGCTGGGTTAATGCCAATTCGTGTTTTTAATTTCTCCCAGTTCTGCTGATAAACCTGAAATGGAGAAATTACATTTTCATTAGTATCAACCTTAGTTTTGCCTTTGTCAATACGAGGCCTAAGGTTAATCTCTCCCTCTTCAATCCCCGAGGTGAAGGGTTGACTTGAAGACTCAAGATAGGGATCAGGAGTCTCAATTTTTGTTTTGGCCGACTCATCTAATGATGATCCCGACTTAACACTTGTGCAAGGGGTATTTGAATCCCCCGCTACAGGTATAGAGTCCTGTACTCGAAAACTCTCCATTTGGGAAACCAATGGCTTCTCAATGCCCTGGAGGATAGGCCGTTGTGTTACAGACCATAACTGAGTATATGCCTGTAAGCATCCTGTAATGCGATCAGAGACAACTCTCTTATCTGCTTGTTGTAGTCTTCCTGCAATTTCTGCGTTTAAGACCAGCCTGTTGAATTCGTTTTGAAGCATTTCAAGGTGTTCCCTCAAATGCCTCTGCATCTTGATAATAGCATCTATGTCAATGCTGTCCATCTCTTGTTAAAAAATCTGCAAGAATATTTTCATGAGATTTTATTATCATAATATCAAAAATATAATTTTGACATAAAGCTTGCCATCGTAGTAATCTAGCCTTCTCGGGTTTAGACTCAATTCTATTCCTTAAAAAAGCTTTAACTTGTGTGTTATCAACTTTCAAAGTGAATTTCTTTGCAAGTAGAAATAATGGCCATTTTTCAAAGGCCCTTTTTGCTGCATAAAATTCCTTTTCGTTGATATGCCATCTTATGGCTTCGGCTTCTGAGAATAACCCACTACAATATCTGCATGGTTGTTCTCCATCTGGGGTGAGCTTAGTAAGAACTGCTGCCCACCAATGATCACTGGCATCAGTATATAATACCAGATCTTCTTCATCTTGAGGAATTGCCATTTTCGGAAGATTTTTGCAAATTTCCTTTAAATGGATAAGTCCTTTTGTGTGTTCGTCTGTCCATATAAATCTAGCATCTTTCTTCAACAATGGACTGAACACCTTTCTGTGTTTTGCTAGGTTTTTGATAAACATCCCAGCAAAATTAACAACTCCTAAGAAACTTTGAAGTTGTTTCTTATCTTTAAGTTTTCTGGAAAATTCTGCACCTTTTCCACTATGTGTTCTTGCAGAATTATTCCTGACTCATCGATTTCAATTCCGAGGAATTCAATCTTCCTTGTAGCAATGACTGCTTTCTTTTCTGATAAAACCAGTCCTTCTTTTTTGCAAACATCAGAGAAAATCTCTAAATGTTTAACGTGTTCATTCATATCTTTAGATGCTATTAAAACATCATCAATATAAACAAACATAAATTTAAAATAATCTTTAAAAAGATTATCCATTTTTCTTTGAAATATCTGTGGTGAATTAGCCAATCCCATTGGTAATACCTCCCAGATATAATGTCCTTGAGGTGTGAAGAAAGCTGTGAATTTCTTGCTTTCTTCCTGCATCCGAATCTGATAGAATCCGGACTTGCAATCAAACTTAGAGAATATCTTGGCGTTGCGTATGCAACTAATCAAGTGTTCTCTACTAGGTATAAAATACCCATCAAACTCCAGAATCTTATTAATTTCTTGATAATTAATAACCAATCTGGGTTTCCCTCGTTTAATCTCACCATGATTTCTTACCAGAAAACCTGGACTGCTATATGGTGATATTCCTGCTTTGATCAATCCAAGGTCCAAATGTTCCTTGATTATAATCTGCATATCCCTCTGATCAACGATGTTCATTGGGATAGGTTTACAACGGACAAATTCATACTCTTTGCCTTTCTTAATCTTAAGGCAAGCCCTGAGTTGATTTCTGTCCCACCATGCCAGGGGATCTTCGTTATAATTTTCTTTGATCCTCTTTTTGACATCTTCTAGTGATACCTTAGATTCAAACTCTACTTCATTTGTGTGTAGAGTTATCTTAAGGCATTCTATATCTTCTAGTTGGAGTTCCTTATTTGCTCTTAACTGGAGCATTGTTTCTCCAAACCGTCTTGAATCCTTCATTTTTGGGTTCAGAAGTTTTCCTGAATCACCACGCTTGCTGCGAAACTGGATTGGCAATTTTCTGTAAAATGCCTCCCTAAGTCTCTGGACTATGATTTTGTGAGCACATGGTGTTGTGAACACTAATCTTCGAGTCTCATTTTCTTGTGTATAGGACTTGAACATTTGTAGGAAATTATTTCCTAACAATATGTCAGCTCCTGTATCATGAAAATAAATTGGTGGTGTCTTTACCTTGTACCAAGGTGTTTGTCCAGCACCGCCAATCATGATTTCCGTCATCTTAATCCCTTTACATAAGATCAAGATTCTTCTGGAAAAATCTCTTCCAGCAATCTTGGGTAACTCTTCTTCCAAATTATTTGGAAAAACTCCTCGTTTTGCTGTACATATTCCAGCACCTGAATCAATATATGCAGCAAAGTATTCTGCCTTATATTGTTCATACAACATTCCTATTGGAATGTATATGGAGAATGGACTTGTGGTCATTGTATTTTCCATATTTTATCATTTGCCATAAACTACATTCCATATTCTAGACGTTTCCAAGGTTTATGTTCCTCGAGAAACTCTAATCCAAGAATCAGTCGATCTGATTCTTTTCCTGGAATTCCTTGAATATGAACCTCCAATTCTCCGATATTAATCAGTCCTTGGTAAGTTCCTATCATCGGTTGTTCCAAATAGTATATTGAATTACAAGGAAATTGATTCCTTTGCTTTGTAATGTCAAATACTATTACTACCTCCTTCCACCCTTCTGGGCATCTAAGTTTTCCTATTGTAGAAAAACTTTTCAGCTCCTGTTGGGTTTCTATGACAGGCATTTTATCCCATCTGTAACTTGTAATTCTGTCTCCTTGAAAAGATAGTCTTTTTGATTCCAATCTAAGACTTTGATTCCTCTGTAGAATCGGTTTGTCTTGGATCTGGATATCTGTTTCCTGTATTAAAGGAAACTCAACTCTTTCTGGATAAATTGCTTGAGCAACTTTTCCGAATATTTCAGGGATTTCAATAAACTCGTTTCTAATAAACAATTCAGAATGATGTGTATTAGATAGAGCATATGAAATTTGATAGGTAATAGAATATGGCCTATTACCTTCTTTCATCAGCCTTTTTTCCTTGAAGTTCTGATGCAATGTCAAAGCTCGGCTGAAATCTCGATCTGCCAGGTTGTAGGCTATCCTTGGATAGATTACTCCTACAATCTTTCCTGCACAGAGATTTCCTGAGATTGTCCCCAGTACTGAATCTTGTAGATTCCCCATTCTTTTATCGCATATAGCAATATCAATTGGTGAATCTATTCCTTCTTTGAAAGTAGCCTTTACCATAATCTGGATTGCTCCGATATGAATCCAGGACATAGTCCTTGCTACTTCTATCTTTAGTTTTTGTAATTCCTCCTTAATTTCTTCGGAAGGAATTAACTGCATCTCCATTCTATTTCCTGTAAGTTCCATTGGGATTGCCATTTCCCTTCTAGAAACTTTATAGATTAGATGATGCTTTCTGTTTCTTAGGCCAAGATTTCCTAAGAACTTTTCTACCTGTCCTGCGGAGAAACCTTGATATCTCTGTAGACTTGGATTTTCTCTCATGATTCTTTGAACCATGTTATGAGATATAGTTGTCTGGCTGAAAAACCCAGACAAATCCTCATGTGTTTCGTGTCGAAACACCTCGTCTTCAGTCAGATTCCGATTCTGTTCCATCAGATTCTTCCTGACTTAAGACTTCCTCTTCTTCATATATACTTTCATCTGAGGCAATGTCCTCAAATCGGTATACTTGAATGAGATCTTGGTAATAAACTGCATCTTCAATATCTGGAGTCGGGTCGAAGCGTTTAATACCTCTTTTTTCATTTTCTGGACAGTTGGTCGAGATATGACCTCTTGCTCCACATGTCCAGCAATTGCAGTCCTTGAAACTTTCATTGGCTCGCGTATGAGCTCTTCTGAAAGTTTTCTTTGTAGGTGTTCTTCCTGTGCTTCGAGATGAACTCGATGCCTGGGATGATATCCTACTTCTCGATGGTCCGGTTCTTTGTCCAGATTTAAAAGATCTGGCTTTCTGTCTAGACCATACAGTTCTTGGTTTCCAGGAACTTCTCCCACTTCGTGCATAAGGATGAGTCCTAAAACTTTTCTTTTTATGCTTCTGTGGTTTACTTCCAATAATTGTTGGAAGATCATTTTCTTTACAACACAAAGGAGTTCTTTTGTTGATACCCCTTAGTCGTTTGTAATTCTTTTGTAATGCTGCCATGTGGCACCATTCTGCCAATTTTCCTTTAAGGAAAGAGGCTCTTCTTGCCAATGTATCTGGATTACCAGGTACGTATTCCCTTATGAACATTTCTCTCCAAGGACTTGGCATTTTTGCGAAGAAAAGCTGCATAGCTATATCTTCTTCGACTCCTGAATTCCATCTATATTTGGTGAATAACATAATGTATTCATCTACCAAACATATATCATGTAATTCAAGACTATACAGAGCTTGCGTATATTTCTTCTTCTTCTCTGTATCTTGACTATTGAAATAGTCTACTCCTATAAAGTGTGCTTTGAATAGGGTAGCCATCTTTCCAGCGATCTCACTAAGAGATTCCCCAACTAGGACTGACTCTTTCATGTCTGGTGAATTCATGTGCCAAGCAATTTTCACTGATCCCATAAGACTCATCTCCAAAAGTTTAATGAATCCTTCTTTGTTGAGATCAAGTGTTCCTGCTGCAATCCTCATAGCAGATGTCCAATCGTCTAAGAGATCTTCTCTGTTCTTGAAGTCCAATACATCAAGGTTAAGCATAACCCCGTAAGGATGTATAGGATCTAAAACAGTTTTCCCATAGGGTGTTTGGTGCAAGGGAATTTGACTTCTCCTTACCCTTGTTCCCGCTGGGTGTGATCCTCCACCAGTATGGAACTCAGTCTGAGATTCTCTCATATTTACATTATGAAATCCCATACTTTCCCTTGGTGGTTCCTGAGAAGATGACCAGGTTATTGCAGGTGGTGCTTCACCTACTGCTGTATTCATCTTTAAATCTACTACTTTGAGATTTGCGAAAGATTCCGCAAGCTCTTGTAGATCCTCCAAACCAATCCTTTCTAAAGTTGTCATCAGATGAATTTCTTTTCTGAGACAGACTTGATTAGATTGATCATCTTTTCTTCTTCAGTCAAAGGTTTTGACACCACTCTGGCCTTCCCTTGTTGATGTAACAAAGGTTCAGTGCCAAAAGATGGTGGTAACCATCCTCCTGAAGTTCTTCTACTAGAACTTGGTTGTTGTTCTAGTTTCTGAATTCTTGTTTGAATATCCTTTATTAATCCCAGAATCTCTTCTTGGGTTTCAAGGATTTTCTCAACTCGTTGTGGTACAAAATACAGCATATTGCCATAATTTTGGACTGTCTTTTGAATTTCTCTAAGATCTAAAGAGAGCTTAGAGGAGTCTGGAACTATCTCCAGAAACTTATTATTTTGTATCATAAGTTTACCTGAGATTTTACCTGAGGGTGCAGTAGCTTCCCTTTGTAAATCTGTTGTCTATACAGATCCATTGTTCTCTGAAGAATTTCTTCTAAGTAGATTTTGAAGTATGTTTTTACGGTTCTTTAGACCTTGTAAACGCATACCTTTTGTGCTGAGTTCAGTGAAGCATGTACTTCGCTGTAATTCTTGCTCTAATTGAATTATTTCTAGCGAAATAAGTTCAATTTCGAACTGGATGGTAGTTCCTGGCATATTTAACAGATCAATGAAGATCTGGTCTGTTTGGCCTGTAAGAGTCTACCTTTTGTGTATGCAATCGTTTTGCAAACACTGCTTTCTTTTATCAGGGGATGAGTTTTTTTGTTCCCCCGTTTCTGATTTCTAACCATAGTTAGATAAACTTGTGTAAATTCCAAAATATTGGAATAGTTCTTGTAAATTAATTTTCTCGAACTAAAGTTCGGATTCATAATTTTCGAAATTCTCCTTCTCATACATTTAGTTGCTAGTAATAATAAAATTTTTGTGTTTGAAATAAATTAACCATGCTCTGATACCATTTTCGGGAGCGCGGGGATCAATTAAAATCAAAATAGAGGGCAAGGGTATTTTTGGCATTTTTAAAGAAATTTTCTCTCTCCAGGTACTAAAACCAAATTTCATTTGTTTTGGGTACTGATACCCAATTAACCCTTTATTTAAATAATATTCAATGTTTCTGAAACCTTGATTACCGTGTTGATTGTTTGTTATTTTTTCTGACGTCTGCTGTGCTTTGTTTGTTGTCAAAGGTGTTATATTGGAATGGTATTAGCCACATTTCGTTTCGTACTGTTTGTTAAAGTTGGTTTCGTTTTCGTGGATTTCAGTTTATCCATGGGTTGAAGTCTAGGAATGATGGATAGCTTCAGCGTCTTAGCGGAAGGTTCACGATTTTTTGATGCATTGGATCAAATTTCACCAACATTTGATTGTGTTGATACCCCTATAAGGGCCACCATCAACACAATTGCATAGCCGGGTATTTACTTACCTCCCAGGCAGCTAGGGACCGGGCTTTCCTGCTAAAGCCGAGGGCTCAATACCCGAGTAACTTACTTAGAGGATCTCATAGATTATAGGGAAGAAAGCGACTGGGCGGGAAGTCAACGTCTTTAGCCTGAACGTATCCCCGAAAATATTGAGAAGAAAGGGACTGGACATGCAGTCAACGTCCCTTATTCTTGGAGTACCCACGAAGCTATCGGGAAGAAAGGGACCCGACAGGCCGTCAACGTCCGAGGGTACAAGTAGTAGGTGAGCACACGCATCAAGGTAACCCTAGCTTCTCCTCCTATAAATAACAGGTATAATTGTCATTTACAAGGTCGAGAATCTCTTCATTCACAAGCATTCATACATATTTACTCAAGTTTTCTTCCTTGACAACCCTGCTGACTTAAGCATCGGAGTGGTCACGCCGGACACCCCTCCGGCGCCCATTCACGAGTTCCCTTCATTGTTTGCAGGTCACAGTGGAAGCCATTTATCTTGTTCAATTTCCTAAACAACACTATAAATTTTTGATTTGATCCGGTGGAGCACCGATCCTGCTCATCCATTTCATCCGGATCGTATCATTGGCGCCGTCTGTGGGAAATTGAGACTAAGGCGTTGATATGGCTCACACGAGGAAGACTAACCAGAATAATTCCCGGGTTCAAGGAGCCGACGCAAATCATTCAAGACAAGAGGATGCTCCCCCTGATCTTATTACTATGACTCCAGCGGAGTTGGATAAGCGTATTAATGAAGCCGTAGAGAGAGCTATGGCTAGGCGGGAAGCTTCCCACCATGATATACCACTCGAGAAGGAACCAGAAAAAGAGCAGGAGCAGCAGCAGGAATTGAGGGAGGAGGAGAAGGGGGGAGAAGTGGAGGAATCCTCTGCTGGATCTAAGTCACCAACGATAGTCGAGGAGATGTTGGAGTTAAAACAGAAAATGAAAGTCTTGGAAGGACAGCTGGAAAATCGTGGAACTTCTCGAGCGTCTGTCAAGGGACGCCCGTTTGCCGAGGCAATTATTCGGGAACCTCTTCCTGGAAACTTTAAATCTGCTAAGTAAGGGCGTATGATGGAAACGAGGACCCGGAAGAACACTTGGCCAGGTTCGAGAATATGGCTATGCTGCACTGTTACACCGATAGGATCAAGTGTAAAGTGTTTTTGACTACGCTGGTGGACTCAGCTCAGAGATGGTTTGATGGGTTGGCTCCATTGAGTATTAAATCATTTGAGGATTTTCAGAAAGCCTTCTTACACCATTTCAGCAGCAGTAAGAAGTATAAGAAAACTGCTTTCAGTTTGTTCGAGGTGAGACAGGGGCCGGAGGAAAGTTTGAGGATGTATATCAAGAGGTTTAACAAAGTGGCTTTGGATGTGCCTACTTGTGCTGCAGAGACAAAAACTACTGCCTTCACTCAAGGCTTAAAAGAGAGTGAGTTTTTCAAGTCATTAACGAAAAAAGTGCCTGAAGACTTTGAGGATTTGCTGTCTCGGGCAGATAAGTATATCAACATGGAGGAAGCCCAGAAACAAAAGAGGGAAGCCATCAGGAAAGAAAGAGGGACCGGGCACCTAAGCCCGAGGAGAGAGGACCGCGGCGGGGTAATCCAGGGCACTTTTCCCCGCATGTGCCTCTGAAAATTATCCGTGAAATAGAAGTGCAGGAATGCAGTAGGGATCCGGTTCCCAGTCATCAGCTGTCCCAACCCGAGAAAAATGGATTTTGCACCAGGCATGGTGTGTGTCAGCATAGCACCGAGAATTGTAAAGTTTTGAAAAGAAGTTATGTCCCACCCACCAATAAGGGGCACGACCAGTACACCAAGAGGTCAAGAGGTCCACCTTGGACCTCCCGGCCACCAGTACCTAATGCTCGAGTAGACTCAAGAAACAACCCGAGAAACGATATGGGTAGGAAATAGGAGCCAGAACCCGAGAAGAGGAGCCCTTCGTCCCCTGCTGCTGGACTGATTAAGATGATATCGGGAGGATCTACCGATGGGGATTCAAATCGGGCCAGAAAATCAAGAAGTAGGCGGGAGTGTCTGGAGGTGGAAGGATCTAGGAGGAACGAGGCAGTGATCAGCTTTGGCCCGGAAGACCTAAAGGGAATAAACATGCCCCACAATGATGCTTTGGTTATCCAAGCCCGGGTGGCCAATTACGACATTCTGAGAGTCTTTGTGGATTCTGGCAGTTCAGTCAATGTGATTTTCAAAGATGCCTTAGTGCAGATGGATTTGCAAGGGTTTAAGTTGGAAGTTGTGGAGACTGCCCATTTTGGTTTTGCTGGACATGCGGTTTATCCGGAGGGAGAAATTGTTCTGCCGCTCACTCTAGGCTCCCGGGACATCAAGAAAACGGTCATGACCACCTTCACAGTGGTGGATTCCCCATCATCTTATAATATCATTCTGGGGAGGCCGGCCATGAATGAGTTGAGGGCAGTAGCATCTACTTATCATCAAAAGATCAAATTTCCAGTGGGAAGCCAGGTGGGAGAAGTTCGTGGAGATCAACCCTCTTCCCGAAAGTGTTATGTGGAAGGTATCCGGGCAGATCAAGGCAAGTCGAGAAAGGAGGGGAAGAAAGCCAGGGTGGAGGAAATTTGGAAGGGTGGAGTGGAGAGAGGAGAAGTCCACTTTGTGGCAGAGGAAGAGCAGGAAGCTGTGGAGATAGGACCAGGCCAACAGATCCAGGTGGCCCGAGACCTCGATATATCCACCCGGGTCAGTTTATTTAAATGTTTAAAGACTAATATTCATGTGTTTGCCTGGTCCCAGCAGGAATTAACAGGGATTTCACCCCTGATATCTGAGCATCAATTAAACATTCTCCCGGGAGCTCACCCGATCAAACAGAAGAAGAGACACTTCGGTCCCGAGAAAGACAAAGTTATTGATGAACAGGTGAAAGAGTTGCTGCAAGTCGGCCACATCCGAGAGATACAATTTCCCACCTGGCTCTCGAATGTGGTGCTGGTACCCAAAGCCGCCGGGAAATGGAGGATGTGTGTTGATTTCCGAGACCTCAATAAAGCCTGTCCAAAAGATCATTACCCATTGCCCCGGATTGATCAGTTGGTGGATTCCACCTCAGGTTTCGAACTGCTCAGTTTCATGGATGCCTATCAGGGATATCATCAAATTCCTTTGGCAAAAAATGATCAAGAAAAGGCCAGCTTTATCACCTCGGGAGGTACATTTTGTTATGTTGTGATGCCTTTCGGGTTCAAAAATGCAGGGGCCACATATCAGCGTTTAATGGATAAAGTCTTTCAGAAGCAGCTGGGAAAGAATCTGGAGGTTTATGTTTATGATATTCTGGGAAAGTCAAAGGAGGTGATGGATTTTATTGTTGATTTGGAAGAAACCTTTACCACTTTGACATCTTATGGAGTCAAGCTCAATCCTGCTAAATGTATTTTCGGAGTCAAGAGTGGTAAGTTCTTGGGCTTTATAGTGACAGAGCGGGGAATCGAGGTCAACCAAGAAAAAGTGAAGTTCGTCTTATGTATGTCTTCCCCCCGATCTGTCAAAGAAGTGCAGAAGCTGACCGGGAGGATTGCCTCTCTAACTTGGTTTATGTCTCGGTCAGCCCACAGAAGTTATCCTTTCTTTCAGTTTCTCAGAAAAGCCCAAAAGTTCGGATGGGATGACAAGTGCGAGCAGGCTTTCCAAGATCTTAAAAGGCATCTGGCTGAGCTCCCAGTTCTGGTAAAGCCCGAGCCCGGGGATAAGTTGTTCGTCTATTTATCCACTACTGAATATGCTGTCAGCTCTGTCTTAATAAAGGAAGAAGGTTCGGATCAAAAGCCTGTCTATTATGTCAGTCACGCTCTAAGAGGTCCCGAGCTGCGGTATAGTGAAGTGGAGAAGATGGCCCTGGCTTTAGTTGTCACTGCTCGGAAATTGCGGCCTTATTTTCTATCACATCCTATTATCGTTCTTACTAACAGCCCGCTTGGAAGAATTATGACTCACTCTGAAGTATCCGGATGGATGATCAAATGGAATGTGGAATTGGGGGAATACGATATTGAGTATAAGCCCCGGGTGGCCATAAAAGCACAGGCTTTATCCGATTTCCTATCTGAGATGATTCAACCTGCTGAGGAAGAAAGATGGAGGGTGTTTGTAGATGGGGCTTCTTGCCTGGTTGGATGTGGAGTCGGAGTCGTGATAATCTCCCCATCGGGAGAGAAGATTAAATTGGCAGTCAAAATTGATTCCCGGGTGACAAATAATGAAGCAGAATATGAGGCTGTTCTAACCGGCATCCGAGCTGCCCGAGAAATTGGAGCGGCCAGAATTATATTGTATTCCGATTCACAGTTGATTACTCAGCAGATCAAGGGCGTGTATGAGGTCAAGGACGACAAAATGCTCAAATATTTGCATCTCATCAAAGCCCAGGCAGTCGTATTTGTGGATTGGAGCATCGAACAGATACCCCGAGAAGAAAATGGAGAGGCTGATGCCCTAGCAAAAATGGCTGCTTCTTTGTCGGAAGACAGCACCCGAGAGGTTTTGTTTGTTTCCCGAGTAGTTTTAACTATTGAAGAAGAGGAAATGTTGACAATACTCGAGGATTCTTGGATGACCCCTCTGATCAAATTCATCCGGGACAATGAATTGCCCGAGGAGAAAGCTCGAGCACAGAAAATAAAAAGACAAGCCCCCAGGTTTGTTCTCTTAAATAATATTTTATACCGGAGATCATTCCAGGGACCATTATTGAAGTGTTTGAGCGGGAAGGAAGTGATTTATGTTTTTCAAGAGATTCATGAAGGATACTGTGGTGAGCATTTAGGGGGAACGTCTTTAGCTCGGAAAGCGATGCTAGCCGGGTTCTGGTGGCCGACTCTTCACCATGATTCGGCTCAAGTGGTCCGGACTTGTGAAGGCTGTCAGCATCATTCAAACTTTCAACACAGCTCAGCCACTCCTCTGAAGCCTATTTGGGCATCTTGTCCTTTTGATCAATGGGGGATGGATATAGTCGGTCCATTTCCGGTTGCTCGAGCTCAGAAAAAATTCTTGTTGGTGGCTGTGGATTATTTCTCTAAGTGGGTGGAAGCCGAACCCTTGGCTAAAATCACCGAACAAGAGGTTTTAAAATTCTTATGGAAGAATATAGTATGTCGCTTCGGCATACCCCGGCGATTGATCTCGGTTAATGGGAGACAGTTTCAAGGAAAGGAAATAACATCTTGGTGCCGGGAAATGAAGATCACCCAGTCCTTCACTTCTGTTGCGTACCCTCAGGCCAATGGGCAGACAGAAGTTGTAAACAGAATCATTGTGCAGGCTTTAAAGACCAGACTACAAGGCAAAGGAAAGGACTGGGTAGAAGAATTGTCTAGTGTACTATGGGCATACAGGACTACTCCCCGGGCACCTACTCAAGAAACTCTGTTCAGCCTGGTATATGGATCTGAGGCCATCCTTCCTGTTGAGATCGGTCAAACATCTGCCCGGGTAGAATCTTACCCGAGCAACAATGAGGATAGCCGTGCATTGGAACTGGATCTATTAGAAGAAAAGAGGGATCAAGCCATGATCCGGATGGAAGCATATCGGAACCGGGTCATGAAATCCTACAACAAAAGGGTCTGAGTTCGAGACTTGCAGATAGGGGACTTGGTTATGAAGAAGGTTAATCCAGCTGGGGACGTGGGCAAGCTCGGAGCTCGATGGGAGGGGCCTTACAAAATCATTAGGAGAGTTAGTTCAGGATCTTTTTACCTGGAAGATGCTCAGGGGAAACTTCTTAAGAGACCTTGGAATGTACTTCATTTGAAGAAATATTATGCTTAGCCAATGTATAGATGTAATTTTCACTTTGAAGAAATAATAAAGGATCGCTTTCCTCATACTTTTGCCTACTATAAGTGATAATTCGGAAAACTGAGGAGACATAAGCCCAGGGTACTACTCCCTGGCTCGGGGCTCCGTACCTCGACCATTCCAAAGTCCCGGGACCTGTTCCCCGGCCTAAGGTTCCGTACCTTAGCTCTATATAAGCCCAGGGTACTACTCCCTGGCTCGGGGCTCCGTACCTCGACCATTCCAAAGTCCCGGGAACTGTTCCCCGGCCTAAGGTTCCGTACCTTAGCTCTATATAAGCCCAGGGTACTACTCCCTGGCTCGGGGCTCCGTACCTCGACCATTCCAAAGTCCCGGGACCTGTTCCCCGGCCTAAGGTTCCGTACCTTAGCTCTATATAAGCCCAGGGTACTACTCCCTGGCTCGGGGCTCCGTACCTCGACCATTCCAAAGTCCCGGGACCTGTTCCCCGGCCTAAGGTTCCGTACCTTAGCTCTATATAAGCCCAGGGTACTACTCCCTGGCTCGGGGCTCCGTACCTCGACCATTCCAAAATCCCGGGACCTGTTCCCCGGCCTAAGGTTCCGTACCTTAGCTCTATATAAGCCCAGGGTACTACTCCCTGGCTCGGGGCTCCGTACCTCGACCATTCCAAAGTCCCGGGACCTGTTCCCCGGCCTAAGGTTCCGTACCTTAGCTCTATATAAGCCCAGGGTACTACTCCCTGGCTCGGGGCTCCGTACCTCGACCATTCCAAAGTCCCGGGACCTGTTCCCCGGCCTAAGGTTCCGTACCTTAGCTCTATATAAGCCCAGGGTACTACTCCCTGGCTCGGGGCTCCGTACCTCGACCATTCCAAAGTCCCGGGACCTGTTCCCCGGCCTAAGGTTCCGTACCTTAGCTCTACATAAGCCCAGGGCATTACACCCTGACTCGGGGATCCG
The DNA here is from genome assembly GCF_022965805.1 of Primulina eburnea. Lineage (NCBI taxonomy): Eukaryota > Viridiplantae > Streptophyta > Magnoliopsida > Lamiales > Gesneriaceae > Primulina > Primulina eburnea. Next base: position 10,049,120 of record NC_133116.1, read on the forward strand.
TACCTCGACTATTCCAAGGTCCCAGAACCGGTTCCCCGGTTTAAATTTTTGTTTATTTCAGATAGTTACATCACAAATAATCAGTTAAAAAACAGAAGACCGATGCCTGGGTTTTCTATCTCAGTGAAGTTCGCAACACTTGGAAAATCTCTAAGAATTATTAAAGCAGGAATATCCTATTCATGTTAAGATCAGATGCTCAGCTTTTATGAAAATTGCAAAGAAGGATAAGTGGACAGAGAATATTGCATTACTAAGAGGCCCGAAAAACAGGAAATGAACTTGAAAATAAGAAAGAAATTACAATCCTATTCTATATCAACAGGGCCGGTGCTCGGCTCTTTTTCCTCCTCCGTCGGCCGCTCTTTTTCTTCTCCTTCCTCCTCTACAGGTTTCTCCCCTTTTTCCTCCTCTCCGGATTCTTCTTCCTTATCTTCCACCCAAGCTCCTGCAAGGGACGCAATGGCTAGCCCGAAGTCTGGAAAGTTGGCCCTGTCCTTGGGGATAAGCCCGGCTTCCTGGAATTGTTGAAGACATCTGTTGAAGCCGGTCTTAAAGAAAGGATAGGCTCGATCCTCCACGGCCGCCTTGAATTCTGAGGATTCCAGGAAGGAAGTCCGCAGTTGCTCTTTCTGGCGCTCAGACTCGGCTAGGGCCTTCTCCGCTCTTTCGGCCCGGGACATTTGTTCTTCTATGGCATCCATCAGGGAGGCGTTCTTATGATCAAGAATCGATTGATGCCTCTGAAGAGTTTCCTCCCTGATATGACTTTCATTTAGTTCCTCCCGGGCTTTGGCCAGCTCCGCCTGGGCAGACTCCACAGAACCCCGAAGGGTTGCCACCGTCTCTGAATGAAATTCCTTCAACTGAGCAAGCTCCGCTTGAATAAGCTCGTGCGTTTCTTGGAAGACCTGGAGTTGGGGGGCCTGGTGGTTGGCTAAGGAGGACACCTCTTCATAGGCTGACATTAACATATGTGCAGCCTATTTTTCAAAGAAAAGGCAGGGTTGACAAGGTAATAAAAAAAAAAAAAAAGAGAGAGAGAAAGAAGGGAAGAAAAAAGCTTACAGCCAGAAGCTTGTTCAAGCCATCTAGGCATCGAGGGGTCGGCGGCATGCTTTTCAGGAAGGCCTGGTCAGTAGGAAGGAGCATTTGCTTAAGGAGGTCTGCCCCGACCCGGGAGGCTCCTTCGGTGAAAAAGACAGACCCGCTGGGCTGCGAAGAGAGGAGGGGCCCTGGCAAGGGCCCTTGGATAGATTCTGGAAGAAGCTCCTGGGAGGATTCCTGGGAAGGCTTCTGGAGAGGCGCCTGATCAGTATGCGAAAGAGAAAATGCTTGATTCGCTTGGGAGAAAGCCTGGTCTCCCACTTGGTCATCTTCGCTAAGAGTCAAAACCGGGATGGTCGTAACTCTTTTTTGTCTCTGGCAGAGGGGCAGGAGGTCCTCTTCTTCTTCCCGAGAGTCAGGCGCCGCTCTCTTCTGTTCAACTTCTACCCGGGCCGCCTTCTTTGTCCGAGCTGCCACCTCCTCAGCCCTTTTTTCGGCTGCAGCCTTCCGAGCCGCCATCCTCCTTTCCTTGGCTGCCTTTTCGGCTGCCCATTTCCTAGCAAAAGCCTCCTCCATTAAATCTGCATATAAAGCAAAGGAGGTTAGAATCCACGTGCAAATATCAATAAAGGAGACGATGGCATAACAGGTAAATGAGAATTACCGGGCTGAAGGCCCGAGCCAGCAACTTCGTCGACTACTCGGTCAATCGGATCTTCAGCCCGGTTACTTAGGTGATAGGTGGCCAGATGCTCTTGGGTTATAATGGTGGAGGAAGAAAACTTTTGACCCTCCACCAAGGCTAGGCTTCGGATATAAAACTCCTCAAATTTATATGCTTGGGGAAGCTCTGGCTGACGAGGAAGAGAAGAAATGAACCCGGTCGGACAATCGAGACTAGCCGGGAGTTTGATAAAAAAATATCTACCTTTCCATCCCTTTTGAGAGGAGGGGATATCATCAAGGAAGCGGGCATTAAGCCGAACGGAAAGGGAAAAAGCATTATCACCTAATCTACAAATAAAAAAGTAATGAAGAACTTTGGAATTCATTACCAGGTCATGAATTCGGAAGAGGACAAAAACCGAAGCCATAATCCGGAAAGAATTGGGATGGAATTGATTAAGAGGTACACCAAAGAATTTGGCAACCTCGATATAAAATGAGGGAATAGGAAATCGGAGACCATTTCGAAGCTGGTCCCGGAAGAAAGTAATATAACCCGAGGGGGGTTGATCAGCCCGGTCAGAGGACTTGGGTATGAGAATAGGGTAGGAAGAAGGAATGACCCCCAGGGTTCGAAGTTCTTCCTCTGCTCCTGGACGCAAGGAGCTTGGCAGAGAAGAAAACCAGGGAATCTCGGGGAGGTCGGCTGAAGGTTGGGCAGGTACCCGGGCTTTACCCTTACCCTTATCTTTTTTGGGGATCAGGGATATGCCCGACGAAGAAGGTTTAGAAGATCTCGAAGAAGGTTGGGGTTTTAAGCTTATAGGTTTCGGGACAGTCTGGGTAGAAGGGCGACGAGAAGTAGGGGAAGGAGAGGAATCAGAACGGAAGGCAGTGGATTCGTATTCCAGTGAACCTCGTACGTTAGCACCAGAAGTGGAAGAAGTGGAATTAGACTGATAAAAAGAGAAAACTTACAAGTGCGGTGGAAGATCGTCGGAATGGGAAAACTTGGAGCGCCTGAAAACTGCGAGTAAAGAATTTGCAAGGGCTTCGCCGAGAGGGATAATTTGAGAGTAATTTTCGAGAAAGTGATTTTTGGAAAACCCTAGGGTTGCTATATATAAGGGATGAAGGACGATCTGGACCGTCGACTGAAAACACGTGTGCGGTCTTGATGCGCCCCAGAAATCACAACGGGCAGAATGAAGGGACTGCTACGCAGAGCGAGGCGTCATGATGGCTTATCTACTCGGAATGCGAATCGACTGTGGCGGTTGTTCAGTAGGGCCCATATCATTTTAACCCTGCGTCAATCACCTAGGGGTACGAAGTGTTATCTTACTTTAAGCCCGGGAGGTTTAAGGCCCCGGCATTTTTACTTTAAGCCCGGGAGGTTTAAGGCCCCGGTATTTTTACTTTAAGCTCGGGAGGTTTAAAGCCCCGGCATTTTATTCCAAACAGAGCTCTAATACTTTATTTAAAGAAGGTGAGATTTTTGTTCTGGATGATCCAATCGCAGATTTACGAATTATATTCGGTTCATCATTGATTAACGTGTGAAGAAGAAAATGAGACAAATAAACAGATTTTATTCATAAAGGAATCGCTCATGCCTAGCACTAATTATTAGTACACCTACGACATCCTGCCACTCGTGGATCCAGTGGGTTAGTTCAGGAGACTGGGCGATGTTAAAGGACTCAGAGGATGAAATCTTTTCCAGTTGACGCCTTTCCTTCAGCAGCATCGCATGAAGCAGGACTTCATCAGTAGCTAGCTCTGCAACATGGTTCACTTCGAGCTCCCGTTTATACCTCCTCGCCACCGCTCTTTGTGCCCGAGTGAAGGCCAAACCCTCCTGGAGCGTGGCATTAAGATCTTGAATCTTATGCCAAGTGGACATCACCTTCGACAGGACCAACTCCTCAATGGTCCTCCTCAGATCCTCCATATGAGGATGTAGGGTATTGGGCGCTGGGACGTATATGCCACTGCAGACCGTAGATTCGCTCGAACTAGCCATGTCGAAGGTGTTATTTCTTACCTCCCATTGCCTTCCTGTATTTATAAGCACGTAGCATTCATTATTGAGGTAGGCGAAGAGATTGTTACGAATATCGAGGTACTAAGGCACTAGTCGTCAGAAGAAGAAAGGACATACGCGATTATCGAGGTGTCAAACTTATTCATTTCCCGAAATACGAAGCGTCTCCAGGAAGGAATTAAGGCTGACACCTGTCATTATAACAATCGGGACATCCAGGTAAAGGGGGTAACATTTGTATTGAGTCCGGGAGGTTTAAGGCCCCGGCATTTTCTCTTGAGTCCGGGAGGTTTAAGGCCCCGGTATTTTCTCTCGAAACCGGGAGGTTCGAGGCCCCGGCATATTATTGCAAGCTCGGGAGATACGACGCCCCGGCAGACTACTTTTAAGCCCGGCGGATATACTTGAATCGAACAAATTAAGGTATCCTAAATAATCCTTCTCAAGATGATAAACGATGGCGATAGTTGGGTGGAATAGACGTGTGTCATTAATGCACTAATCAGTACGAATCAACGTTTTTTACGCCCGGGGTGTCGCATCCCTAGGTCTTTTCGATAAGACTTGAGAAAGATGGGACCCCGGTATTCCCTCCGAAACCCGAGAGATGCGGAGCTCGGGCATCCTTTTTGGTAGAAATACGAAATCCTCACGTCTCCGGTTGTTACTTATTATTAGTTAATCTTGTCATTTAAGTTGTGCAGCCCGTGAGATATGCATCAGATAAAGTAGTACAAAGACAGTAAACTCGGATAATAATTTTATTTAAAGAAATTATTTCGGATTACATCGAAATATGCCTCCTCTACGAAGGCTTTCCACAAATACATCCAACGTCTCACTTCTCGTGTAGCCCTTCCTTCGTAGCTCTTGGTGTCAGTGATATCGTTGAGAGTGTTCCTCTCTTTACGGAGCATCAGTTCGTACATGTGATCCTCTTCAAAAGGATCCCCCAACTCGGAAATATGTAGGTACTCCCGATACTTCTCCAATTTCGCCAGCAGCCGGGGAGTATTAGCCTCACCACAGTAGTAGAGAAGTTGTAACTCCTGCAGTGCCTCCCAGAAGGCAAGAATCTTGTGAAAGACCTTCTCTTCTATTTCCGTCTTTTGTCTCTCCGCAGACGCATTCATGAACTCTTCCGCCAGATCGGGGACGTTGGGATCGCTAGCACCTGCCATTATATCTTTCTAACAACACTTTGCTGGTATGATGGCGGATCGGTAAGGCACTATTTATGATAAGAACAAATTAATAATGACCGTTGATCTTCAAAATGCCTGAACGGTTGAGATAAGTTTTGGAAATTGTGCTGGGAGGTGAAAAGGCGTGCACAGCTGTCGAGGTGTCAGACTTATCCATTTCTCGAGATGTGGAGCGTTTTCTAGTAGGAATTAATTTTGGGTGCATCTCATTGTAACGAATGCGAAATTCAGGGAGGCTGGATAACAATCCATTCGGGTCCGGGAGACAAATCATCCAGGCGTGACATCTCCCCTACGGGATATTTGAAGGCTCCGATGCTATCATACACCATGAATTATTTCGCACCAATCGGGACAGCGAGTGAGACTCTAGCCCGACTATTTTAGGGATGGGTGGTGATACCCCTATAAGGGCCCGGGTCATGGATGACCCGGGAAGTTTCATTGGGTAGCCCGTATAGAAACCAAGAGGGCGATTATTACCTACCCGACTGGGCACTTCATGCATAGCCGGGTATTTACTTACCTCCGTTTTGGGCAGCTAGGGACCGGGCTTTCCTGCTAAAGCCGAGGGCTCAATACCCGAGTAACTTACTTAGAGGATCTCATAGATTATAGGGAAGAAAGCGACTGGGCGGGAAGTCAACGTCTTTAGCCTGAACGTATCCCCGAAAATATTGAGAAGAAAGGGACTGGACATGCAGTCAACGTCCCTTATTCTTGGAGTACCCACGAAGCTATCGGGAAGAAAGAGACCCGACGGGCCGTCAACGTCCGAGGGTACAAGTAGTAGGTGAGCACACGCATCAAGGTAACCCTAGCTTCTTCTCCTATAAATAACATGTATAATTGTCATTTACAAGGTCGAGAATCTCTTCATTCACAAGCATTCATACATATTTACTCAAGTTTTCTTCCTTGACAACCCTGCTGACTTAAGCATCGGAGTGGTCACGCCGGACACCCCTCCGGCGCCCATTCACGAGTTCCCTTCATTGTTTGCAGGTCACAGTGGAAAGCCATTTATCTTGTTCAATTTCCTAAACAACACTATAAATTTTTGATTTGATCCGGTGGAACACCCGACCCTGCTCATCCATTTCATCCGGATAGTATCAGTGGCCATGGTTACAAAGATTGGGAATACGGCGTATGGATTAGTAGTCCCAAAGTATTGATGAACGTCGAAGGAAATTTGTTAGATGGATGGGATTGAATGAAAATGGGTTAGAAGGAGGTGATTCGGTTGATATACGCGACAACAGTGACGATGGTCGTGTGTTTAGAGGAAACGTCGGGAGAATTATGCAGAATAGTGGGGCTGTTCTGAGAACTTCGGGTGTGGAAGACGAATTTTCTTCGAGCCGGTCTTCTTTATCTACTTGGTCTACTGATGATTTGGATTTGTTCAGCCGAGTGGATTTAAATGAAGGTAGGATCTGCTGTGGGATTTCTGATGGTGTAAGTGAATACTGTGTGGACCAATGGGGAGGACATAAGAAGCTAGGAAAAATTCGGGACACAAATTCCCGAGTTCCGATATTCGGGGAGTCTAATAACGATTCTCAATCGCCTAAATTGGTTCAGAAACTTGTACAAAGAGAGCTGGAGGGAAATGGAAATGCAACAAGAACAATGAATAGGTCAAAGGATAGGTGGTTCAGAAAATTGCGTTCCCTGGCTTGTATGATGAGTGTGAACACGAGAAATGGTACTTTGGAGTCAAAAATAACTTAAGAAAAGGTCGAGAGACTGGGGCTCAAAGAGTTGGAGTTCGCCATTATCGAAGAAGGTTGAAAGAACTTTCAGCCCTTTTTGTGGGACAAGATTTCCAAGCCCACAAATCTTCCATATTGGCTATGAAATTTAGTCCTGACGGTCAGTACCTGGCAAGTGCAGGAGAAGATAAGCTTGTGCGAGTATGGCAAGTGGTTGAAGATGAAAGATCCAAGACATTTGACGTTGCAGATGTGGATCCGTCATGTGTGTACTTCTCAGTAAACCATTTGTCTGAGCCAGGACCTCTTACGGCGCAGAATGATAGTGTTAACAAATCCAAGAATCATAAAAAAACACCAGATTCGGCATGTGTTATCTTCCCTCCAAAGGTTTTCAGAATCTTGGAGAAGCCACTGCACGTGTTCCAAGGACACAAAGGAGAGATCTTGGATCTTTCTTGGTCAAAGAATGATGTACTGCCCAATCATTGCAAATTTATTTTACATATTGAACTATTTGAAACTGGTTTCTATGAATTAAGGCCTTTTTACTTGTTTTCTCTCAGTGTTTGCTTTCTTCATCGGTTGATAAAACTGTTCGTTTGTGGCGGGTTGGACTTGATCAGTGTCTCAAGGTTTTCTCTCATAGCGACTATGGTATGTACATATAATCTGTAGTCTATTGAATTGCCCAAAAATTTAATATTGCACATGACTCAGAAGTGCTGAATTTCTCAAATATTCATTCTATGCAGTAACCTGCATTCAGTTTAACCCTGTGAATGATGATTACTTCATCAGTGGTTCAATCGACGGAAAGGTTCGAATTTGGGAAATAAATGGCTGTCATGTTGTGAATTGGACAGAAACAAAGGACATAATAACTGCCGTTTCTTACCACCCTGATGGTCAGGTCTGTTTGCATTGCTTGTTTTCATGTTAACAGGTTTAGCTTATATATCAGGAGGCATACTGATTCAGTATATATTTTCTTGTTATGAAGAGTGGTGTTATTGGCTCCATTACCGGAACCTGTCATATTTTAACATATCAGGTGCTTTTAAGTTAATTCTTTGATAATTGTAATGCTTTTTAATTAATGCTTTACTGGGAGAGCCCTGATTTTGTCACTAAATCGCCATTTACATGCTGTGACTAACAACTGTTGGATGAAATTATGTTGATTCTATCAGATAATCAAATTCTATTGGAAGCTCAGATATGCTTAGGTGGTAAGAAGAAATCACCCTGTAGAAGAATAACTGGCTTCCAGGTTGCTGTTATTAACTTTCAAAGATTGCTAATCTGTTTTGAATTCGTTTCAGTTTCTTTTTTTGGTAGATTTTTTCAATATTCCTACTAATTTTGTCATTCTGTGGAGCAGTTTTTACCACAAGACCCGAGCAAACTATTGGTTACATGTGCCGACTCACAAGTCAGAGTTCTTAATGGGATGGATGTGATCATCAAGTACAAAGGTACGCTCTTGATTCATTCATGTTGTTTGACGACCTGCATGATAATATAAAATCATGCATTTTGTGAAAATCAGATTATTTTCTTTATTATTCAGGTCTACGAAATGCTGGGAACCAGATCTCCGCTTCATTTACTTCAGACAGCAAACACATTGTCTCCGTGTCTGAGGATTCAAATGTCTATATGTGGAACTACATCTGTGCTGGTACATCTACTTGGTCGCAGTCAAAATACATTAGGTCTTTCGAGAGTTTCCCCTCAAATGCCTCCGTTGTCATACCTTGGCCCGGCCTGAAAATCAGAAACTCAGAAAGCCAGTCGAAATCAAGAAAACACGATACTCCTATAAATTCATTGCCTTTTTCACCATCCACTTATTTCTCTTCGGGGCAAGATTTTTTCCTCGAATCAAACCCGAAGCTTCGCCACTTGGGATCCGCCACTTGGCCTGAGGAAAAGCTTCCAAGTACCATTTATCGGGCTGCATCGTCTCCAATGTGTAAACCTCAGTACAAACTCCTCAAGACTTCTTGCCAGAGTTCATCAACTTCTCATGCATGGGGTCTAGTACTTGTTACGGCAAGTCGGGATGGAAAAATAAAATCTTTCCTCAATTATGGTTTACCGATTCCCCCATAACCCAAGGATCTGTAAATATCTAAAACTTCTGTGCGATCTACCTTGATGGGCATGTTTTTTGCTAGTCATTTCAATCTAGGCTGTCACATATTTGAAAATCCGTTGACCGGCCCCAATCCATTTTCTTGCTCTGTATTAAAGGTCCCTTTCAAATTCTGCACACAAATTGAAGTTTGTATAGGCGACGACAGTTGGATGGAATCAAACACTCCATTTAAAGAAATAGCTGAGGTTTGCGTTATCTGTATGCAGCTTTCAGTATGTTTTATCCATTCATTTGTTAATGCGATATATTTTGCCTCTGGCCCAGCAAAGAAATGGAATCATGTGTTACGAGACGTCAGCTAGAGACTGATATGCACGATGGAATTGCTCGCGGGACCTCGAAGAATTTGTGCCATTTATTCTTTCTGGTGGGGCTCCGAGAGCAAAGCCGGTGGCTGAGATTTGTTTGGGGAAAATTTTAGTGGGGAATCCCATATTTATGTTATGTTGGTTGGTTTGTCTGCCATTTTTTTGATCGCGACTCAGAAGGTTGCTGGCCACGGCTCGGGGAGGGGCCGGGAGACGTTTTCCAGTGGGGTGGCTTATGATTTTGTCTCCGGGGGTAACCAGTTTTTGGATCGCTTCTGGTTGTAGCGTTCAGAATTCAGAAATATTACAAATTTAAGTGATTTTTGCTAATAAAATTTTAATGTTATAGTCACATTTTTATGTGTGAGTAGGAGCATCTAATTTCTTCGTGTGTTGGACTTGAAGTCGTTAATAAATGGGCTAATAACAAAACAAAAAAAAAAAAAAAAGAAAGAAAGAAAAACCTTAAAAACTGCTCAATATTTTTTTTAGAGTAGATCTCTTGTGAAACGGTTTCACGAATCTTTATATGTGAAACGAGTTAATCCTATCGGTATTCACAATAAAAAAGTAATACTCTTAACATAAAGTAATATTTTTTCATAGATATACGACCCGTAATACTATCTCAAATAATTTTTGCCTTTCAAAGTTGAATGTGTTTGCTATTTAGAAAATAAAATATACGTGAGCTTATTACATTTTTAGAGTTTTTTTTTTTTTTTAATGTTTTTTAAACTTCTGACGAATAAATTACATTAAATCCTACATAAATTAGTACTAATCGAAATTGGGGCCTTGGATTCTGTCTCGAGTGTGATTTGGTAACTAGACTGATTTTTCTGTTCATCTTACAAGGCAAAATCAAAATGAAATAATTCGTAAAAAATCAAAATAAAATAGTCGATTGCAATTCTAAAATTGTTTAAACCTGACTATTCATTTAGAAATTATAATAAATTCGTAATTAAATTTTAATGTTAGAATTAACAAGTATAATAATAATTTAATCTAAAGCTGGAAGCGGTTGCACGTATCTTGTGCATGCCTTGTTTATTACTTGCATGATTAATTATAACTTTAAAAATCAAAATTAATAGCTAGGGACATAAAAATATAGTCTCTTGTGAATTATTGGAGCATAGCACGTGATGCGAGGACCCGGAAGATACCCACCAGACAATTCAAATTGTTGGTAGAATTTTAAAACACGATGTCTTCTCGATGACAACAATAATAATAATAATAATGACAATAATAATAATTAATGTTCGAATGTGTTCGAGTTGATAGAGTATTTGAATGTTAGATAATATTCATGAGTTTGATTTCTCTAATCAATATCTTTTCGAAAAAACCTATCAGACATGATTTGCCTACGACGACTTACCAAACAAACATATTTTGCATATTGTTACATTAGTATGAAAATTTATCTAGTGTAGATCGAATTATACTTATATGTTATTTGTCAATTATTATATGATACCCTCGGGGAGGTTCGGGTCATGGATACTAAATGATTTTGGGTCATGGATTAGGTCATGACAAGCTTGTCGGGCACATGAATGCTTGAGACATAATTTCTCCGGGCTCCTAAAGCCCGGGCTTTCAGACGAGTTCCGGGAGATGGTCCTTTACCCGGGTTACCTCGACAATAGCACTACACTCAAGTACACAAGCATGTGATACCTTATCTCGGTAATCATTATTGTCAAATCATATGGATTTGACAAGGTGAAATGGACAGTTGTGCGTGTAAGAAAGTTGGGTCTCAGAAAAATAAGGTATGAGCAATCATCTTGCTATAATTAGTAAATGGGCACCGAAAACAATGTCATCATTGTTTTTCTTCTTATAAATACTAGGTTTTATATAGCATTTACATTCACATATATATTGCCCACATCATTTTACTCTCTAGATTTTTCATACACTATCACTATTGGCATATTATTCTCTTTGCTACATTGGTTCTCTTCGTTCACCTGCCGACTTTAGCATCGGAATGATCACGCCGGACACTTCTCCGACGCTCATTCACGTGATTATCTTCGTGTTTGCAGGTCATCACCCCAGCCCTTCCCGAGGAAAAAACATGTGGTTTGGACACATCTCGTTGTGCTCTCATTCCCTATTAATTTTATACATGATCCAATAAATTGTCCGACCCAGCTCACTCGATTTACCCAGATCACGTCATTATATAAACAAATAAAATCAAGTATAGAACGAAATTGAAGATACAGCGTGACGGTAGTAGTCGTCGTTCCCTGCCTCTATTCTGAGGTCAATGAACGTAGATATAGTGAATTACGTTGAATCATACTTCATATTTGTAAACTTGACCCTATATCATGAAAATGAAATCAAACAACATCAATTCGATCAACTTTATTGCTCTTGACTTTTCAAGCAAAAATAATTGCATGATTGGTAAGATCCTCAAAATGATTAAATTTAGGTACCTTGCAATTGCATTACAAAATATATTAAACTAAAATTTGATTATTAATGTAAAAACGAGTAGTTAATCGCATTGCCTTTCCACATGGAGATTGAGTTAAAAGTTTCCTCGACTCATCATTCTTCATCTAAATTTCAATAGAAATAATCAAGAATAAGGTTGAGTCGGGATTTTAACTCAAATCCGATACATTTATCGGAACACGAACTAACTGAATCTCAACTCTCACTCTGCCAATATTAAGCCAATCTCGATGCAGGCTATAGCAATTGTTTTGGCTCTCCTGCAGTCTCATCTGTGTCGACAGAGATTCTTGCCACACATTTAAGGGAAAGAATGATCATGACACAGAGCCTGAATAGAGCTTCGTTGAGCAAAGCAATCACATCATAATTTCTACAGGGTTTGGGATCAAACAAATGATTTTATGGACGATCCCTTGTCAGTTCTTCAGACTCCAGAAAAATGAGGCATGCAAAGAAAGTGTGAAAAAAGAATGATAATGAGACTAATCTCGCAGCAGGTGCAGATTGGAAGATTACTGTATGAAAAAACATCTGCGGTTTTAACAAATACAGGAAGAAAGAGCAAATCTCCATGTTTGTAACAGAACAAACAAATTACAAATGTGAACACAGTAAAAATATAGGATACTTGGAATCCCTACATCCAGACACCAAATTGGAACTTGCGTAACCATAGTACCTGAAGATAAAATTGAAGTTAACTTAAGCGAATACTATCAAACTATATGCTCAACATGTGAACACAAACAAATTAATTAGTTATCCATGATGGTTCCGTTGTTTCTGCAATACCATAAACAAATCAAATTCATCAAAGCAAAAGGAACATTGTGCACCAATGATGTAGCCTGATTTTCAGGTTAAAGCTTTAGAAAATGTATCCGTCATAGTTGTTTTTATCCGAGAAGCATCATTGAATATCACCAAATTTCGTCATCACAATAGCTATTCATTTTGAATTTCATTTTAAACTTGTCCACGTTACAGGTAACTGATACATTGGGATACACAACAAGCTGGGCCAGTATCAGCAAATCAGAAATGGGCTGATTTCCATTTAATATACACGGCTTATCAAATGATCCATACTCCATCAAGAATTAAGAATAAAATTCCTCAAAATGATTGTAAGTACATGTTAAGAAACGGGACCAAACTTACATTTTCAGAGAATAAAAAGGGTTCTCGGATAAGGGAGGTGACATTAGCATGCAGACATGCATACTTGCATGGTGAGACGGTCAAGGAGCATTACATAACTCAGACAGTATAGAAAACACATTTCAGGATAAAATCGTGATTCACAAACCTGCTGGACAAAGAAAATCAACTAAAAGGTCCAAAAATATATAGACAATATATTTTGCTGACTCTGACTTTGAAATGTTTCAAAAACTACAGTAACAAAGGTCTATTACTACTGCTTGCCAAACCCTAAACTAATTTGTCCATAAATAATACGGTTAAAGGGATGATCATTCTCTAGCACAAGTTAAAGGCAAACAACTGTTGCCATTTCCACAATTTAAATTCCTTATACATAATGGCAAGGTTATTTTCAGGGAGTGTGAGGCAGTTATAAGAACATCGTGTTATACCAAAACATCAACAGCCCCAAGAAAAGGATAACGACTTTAAATGATATCATACCAGCCAAATCTACAGAAGCAACCATAACAGGACACACCAAAAGGTAAGAGTTTTAAACTGCTTAGAAACCAGCTCGATGGAGGGAAAAAACGTTCTAGTGGCATCATAGAGCAACAAGATAAGTGATCGATTAACTGGGCGTGGGGTCCAAAAGTAACCATGATATCATGCATAATCATAATGCTTTTTACCACGATTATCAGGTGATAAGAACAATACAGCATACTACCACGATTGGTTGAACTTTTATTCTGATAGTAGTATACTCAAAATTTTAAGAGAAGATGTGGTACCTAAATTTGGTATGTCCTGTGCATACAATCATACATCACATAATGTATTTAAACATAAGAACATGGTCCTAACAAAATCATATTACTCAATCAAAATTTTCATTCACCAAGTGTTCAAGCAAGAAAATTTTAAAAGTAACCCAAAAAAAACCAAGGAATCTCAGAGCCACGAATTACCAAACATGGGGTACGACAAAAACTTTTCAGAGAGCTGTGTGGAGAAAAAACCCATTTTAGTGTCTAGTATCTTATTATGCATTTTTTGTCAAATGCCAGCAACTCCATTTTAATAACGATAAGCAAGGATGTTATGTGTGCTATCAGTGAGCCATCGCAAATCATGAAGTTTTCATTTCCGGTCTAAAAATGTCAACTTCCTGCTTCCTTTACCCATAAAAATTAGAGAAACGTTTGAGGTTGTCTTCATTTGATCATAATACTGCTAAACTTAATCCTCATCCAATTCAATGAGAATAATAGCATTAGAATGTAGAAGATAAAATGCATCAATATTTTTAAAGCAACGTCGAAACTGAGATTCACTAGAGCAGGTGCACAATAATTCACTGCATTAAAAATGTCATATTTTGTACAAGTTGGCAATCCAGAATCGACTAGGAAAAAAGAAACTTAACTTGTTTAATGATGACATAAAAAATAACTAAAATTGACTCAATTTGGCGAAACTCTCAAAATCAACTCAAATGATCCTTCATCGAAAGGGCGCGTGGATTGAATTAAAAATCCCTTACTTTAACCAAGTCTTACGCACCCAAAAATTAAAACGAACAACAGATCACGCATAATCAAACTCTAGAAAGATTAATTATTTTACCAATCATCCAGGGACGCTGGATCGGGTTCAGACCGGAAGATTATCGACGGAGCGAGAATTGTTGACATTGAGATTCACGGATGAAAAAGAAGACGTGGAGCTGGAGCGGAGATTGGTCAACATGAGCGGGCGATCTTTCGCCTCCTCGTCCTCGTCGTCGGTGTCCGAGGTGGTAAGATTAACACAAGAACATCGCTCGAGTGAGGCGAAAAACGCAGCCGCGACGCTAGTCCCAAACCACCGCGCAAGGCCGTCCACCTTCTCGTAATACGAAGCCGTATTCACCCCGGAATCCTCCATCTGTTGTGGTTCTATGATTTCGAACTTCTGATTGAGGGAAGTTCGAAGATTTGGGGGAAATCGCCAATATTAGCGCAATTGTTTTACTTTAATGTAAAATCAATCAATTTTTATTTTCTCTCATTTGACAATTTCTTGTCCGGATTCCATGAGCCCCCATTTGTCTCTACCCAAAAATTTGTATGAGACGATGTTACGGGTTGTATTTTATAAAATTGATATTTTATTCGGTTTATTAATGAAAAAATATTATTTTTTATGTTAAGATTATTATTTTTTATTGTGAATATCAGTATAATTGACTCGTCTTACAGATTAAGATTTATGATATCGTCTCACAAAATATATACTCTTTTTTTTTGTTTTTAATCCGATATCTAATATTTTATTTGGGTCCGATGTTTTATTCCGCAAGTTACTAGTGTTATTTTTTTAGTGACATAAATTTTGAATTATATGGCTTTATCACACATTAGGTAATATAAAATTTAACATATATATCAGTTTTAATTCGAGAAAAAATTATATGGTTTTATCACATAATACATAATATAAAATTTAACATATACATCAGTTTTAATTCAAGAGAAGGTGAGTACATCTTCCCTCTCATATCCATCCACATTTATGTGGATAAAGAAATAAGCCTCTATTTATCTTTGAAAAATTTCTCATTTTTCTGGGATAAGAAAAATACTTTACAGTAACTGCATATTCGAGTTTTGTTTGATCTTCATCTTAAAAATTGTCTAATAAATCAAACATAAAAAATGAAAATCCGTCATGGACCAGCAAGTAAGAACTTCAAATTTTTATTATTTTTCAGTTTCTTTCTTATAAACTTCGAGCATAACTAATTTTCATTTCAAATCATAAAGTATAGTGATCGACCAACAATACATCGGTGGATCTTCCCATGCAAACAAATCAAATATATCACTCTGCCATAGAATGTAACGTGTTTCACCGGGTAAATTACTACAAGACTATAAAATCAAAGTACAAAAAAGTTGTAAAATCAAAAAATAAAAAACAAGATATTAACCCCCAAATTATTAAACCTTCGACCTAGATTATCAATTGTCCAAATACCTTCAATTTTGCTCTTTTTTCAATTTTTACATAACAATATTTTTTCTTAATTGAATTCAGATCATTAATTGTGATTTTCGTATAAGCTGAAGGTCGATTGATCCATCTACGTGTCACCACAACACTGGGCGGCGGGACATCAGCGACACTCTCACCCGTCTTTTAGCGTTAACGTTTCGTCATAAACACTTAAAAAAACATTTTAACATTATTTACAACATTCAGGGCACTACCAGAACGTCTAACATTTTTTAAGTGTAAAATGATCGTTTTACCTCTAGAAGCATAACTTTCGTATTTTTCCTCGGACCTCGAAACGACGTCCCAAATCATTCCAAACTTAACATATAACCTTAAAACACTCCCATAAATATTTCTTAGACGTAAACTTATGCTCCTCGACTAACTTCCCAAATCTTTTTAAAACTTAGACATACATGCCGGTTTTGACTCGTATTGACTCGAAATATAACCAAACTTGAACCAAAACTTAATAACATCTAAATTAATCATATTCAACCCAAATCAAGCCAATTAAGATCCTCGATCAAGCCTAGCACACTGCTGAAAATTTCTGCACAAACCCTAGCCCCTACTTGGTTCAATCCTAAGCTAACCTCGACTCCAGCCCCTTAGCCACATATCTAGAGCCTCGGCCACCCCCTCAGGACCCTAACCGACCATAGGTAAGCTTCTGGACAGGACCTAACAACCCTAGGAGCCGCAGCCACTCAACCCATCACCTTCGTGCCATAAACGACCATGCCCTTGCGTCCAGCCCCTTGCTTTTTGAACCAGGCACTCATGCAGCCTATTTAGGACCATGGCTCAGCCCTCTTAAGATCCTTGGACGTGACCTAACAGTATCTAGAAGCCGCGTGCACCTAGGAAGCAAAACCGCAAGCTCTAGCCGTAGAAACCCCTGTCACCGAGTGACCCTCTCCTAAATTGCTTCCCACCTTTGCACAACCACCCTAGGACCCTTATACCATCACCTTAGACCTCCTGGACGTGACCCTACCGTAGCTAGAAGCCGCAACCCTCTAGAAAACTCTAGCCGAAACCCTAGTCCTCAAAACATCTAATTTTCGCTCAACATAGTTGTTTCCCTTGTACAGCCTTCAAGAATGCTACTAAGGGTACTTAAACATGTGGAAAAACATTCCTTCAAGATCTCCTACCATGGCATCCCTTTTGTGCATAATTGGGAAGAGTTTTGGGTTTCAAAAACACATGTTCTAAGCATAGGTGGGCATAAAAACGAAAATATATACAAACTCGACATTCTTTTCAAGCAAACATGCATCAAATATATATAATGGTATGATAGATGAGAAAAAATAGAATTAAGGCGTGTCTTTGCGTTTATTATGCACGAAAAAGGGTTTGCGATGCGAAGAACGTCGGTGGGGAGACGAGGGATGCAACAATGCTGATTTTTCCTTTAACTTTCATGGCTTTCCTTCAAGAATTTCGTGTGGTGTGTGCTGCTGATGGAGAATAAAAGTCATACTACAATTTCATGGGATGGGGCGGGGCGTGAGTTTTGTGGAGGTTGGGGTAGGGTTTAGGGCTTTTTTATTTTATAATTAAAACATAAGTCCAAGCTTAGGCCCGTTAATCATAGTATAATAGGTTCATTAAGCTCATTAGTAAATATTTAAAATATTTTTTAGGAAAATTCATGAAAATATTAGCCGAGTTCTCGAAAAGTTCATATTTTCGTCAACAAAATTGAATACTCGTTAAAAATAAGACTCGACGTATAAAAACACCCAAAAAATTGTCATTTTCGAAAATACCATTTAAAATATATCATTCATTAGACAATTTAAAATAATTAGTTAATAAAAATATTTTTCTCTCATATGGCCCCGACTCTCCGTTCCTGGATCGCATCTCGAATAACCTTTAAAACACAGTTTTATGCATTCTAGTTGAAAACCATATTTTAAACATGTAAACATGACTACCATATTTACCATATGCAATTAAAATAATTTAATTAAAATACATAAGAAATTTGATAATCTTGTATGTATGTGCTTCACGTGGACCTTCAAATTTTCGGGACGTTACAATTACGGCGAAATGAAAACGTACATTTACTTTATCACATAAATTTAATGGAGGCTAAATGAAAAGTAAACAATATGAAATGGAGGAGAATGCTTGAAAGAGATAAGATTCTCATGTATATGAAATGAGGAAATGAACACATTATTTATAAGCCTCAAAGTGCACACCAATAGTCATGCAAGAATAATTTTCTCATTAACTCAATAATACGAAGAACCAAAAGTGTTCAATTAACTCAATGATGTGGAAAGTCAAATAACACTTCCACAATAACGAGACACGTTTTTGACTCTCCAAGAAATAATTTTTATTCAAACACTTAATTTGGTTCAAATTTTCAACATAATAAAACAAAAAACGTGAAAAAACTATTGATTTGAACGGTTGACCGGTTTCGGTTTCAATGTATGATGATTGATATGGGGTCTTATTTTAACTGATCTAACGGTTTAGATTCAAGTTGAACTACCTCTGGGCCTCGGTTTGTATGTGGGCGTAATTGTATTCAAAAGATGGGCTTTGGGTCCTAATAGGTTAAAAAACGGGGATAGGTATGAATCACATAGAAAGCCGACTTCATGGCTACTTGTACTTAAAAAACGTATTGTGAAATAGCAACTTTCTTGAAATTTAATATTTTTTTGTAAGTTGGTAAGAAATCTAGAAGACTGGGACAGATGTAATTAATTAGTTGTTTGTTACACTCAAAAAGAAAGAGAATGTAAACTGTATCGTTGTCCTAGATTTTATCTGTTATAACAGATCTCAAAATCAATTGTCCGTCTCCAATTCGTCGAATTTTCGTAGCGTTAGGTGTTACACTGATGCATCTCGAGTTACTTTCTATTTTTATGTTAATTTCGGGTGACTTGTGATCGTTAGTTGAAGTTTGCGATTTTTGGTTTATTAAAAGAGTAGCCTTCTGTGTTTGATCTATTGATTTTTAGCTAATTTTAATTTCTTTGTGGGTTTTTCCTTTTTTGGCAAGATTTGCTTGATCTTATAGATTGCACTCAGTCGTGCTGTTCTTGGTGGTTTATTGGATCGTATTTGCAATAATAGAGCTTGTGGTTTTAATTTGACATGGGGATAGTGTGCTGGAGAGGAGTAAAATTCATGTGAGATAATGTGGTGATTTTCCAGTCAGATATAAACTTCCTCTTGCCTTCGTTGTATGGTGTAGCTTATATCTCCTGCTTCTCTTTGCGTAGAGCTTGATCCTTGAGTGAATATCTGAAACTGTCCGCTGGTACCTTAATTATTTTGAAATTTCTCTATGGTCCTTTGAGATTTATGTTTATGCGATGGTAATGTTTTTGCTCTTTGTATTACAATAATTCATGTTGGAAAGCTATGTAATGAGTGAATTACTCTGGAATTGGTATTATTGCTGTTATTGATACTGTTGTTTATAAATTCTGAACCATTTTATTTATTTAGGATTCTTCTAGTCTTGTTTATATCGATTTCCTATTTGCATACAAGAGATAAAAGTTGTTTTGCAACTAATTTTGGTTGTTTTTACTTTGCTGCAGCTATATGTGGTTATGAGTTGAGTTGTATTTTGTTCCAGTTTCGTGCTATCAAGGTTTTGTGAAGATAACCTGAAAACATTGTGTCTTATCATAAGATTTTGCTATAATATCTCTGTTAGATTGCTGCTCCATGTCTATGTTGAAACCATTATCACGTGGCAATGCCGATGAGTCAGTCGATAAGTCATATGGTTTTTCCCGGGATCAAATGCCTTGTACATGTAATTCTTCAAGTCAAGATTTTTTGCATGGCAACAAATTGTTGTTAAACCATGAAAATCTTGGGAAAATTTATTCCTGTGACCAAATAAACGCGTCGGAACCGGATATCACACTTATGAGTGCTTGGTATGTTGATGAAAATGCAAAGTAAGTGAAGAGAACCAGCTTATTGAGGAATATTATGCAACCTTTTCCAAAAATTCTGGTTCTTGTTGTTTGGACAAGCCATCAGAGAATTGTTGTTCTAATGCCAAAAGCAATCAAGATAGTTGGTTGCAGGAACTTGAGTCCATTGCTGATGAGAGTTTTGAAAGGGTGCCAATGAGCAAGGACTTGAAAGAGTCCTGGCACTCAAATGCTAATTTAATGTACTTGGACGAGTCCATTGCTGATGAGAGTTTTGAAAGGGTGCCAATGAGCAAGGACTTGAAAGAGTCCTGGCACTCAAATGCTAATTTAATGTACTTGCACCGTGAACGGCCAGAGAAAAATTGCTCTGATCTGGATTCTCAGTGGAGCGAATTTATGAAGATTGAACCATGGTGGCATTCAGCTGATAAAGATGACGTAGCATCCTTTATTTCTCGGAGGTCATCTTCCCACATCAGAACTCGTGATCTTCCAGAACCTCAGGCCTTGCATTTTGAGAAGGGGTCAGATAATTTTTTAAGCTGTTTTGACCAGGTAAAAGAACAAATGGCAAATACAAAGGCGAAGGTTTTGCGTGTGGCCGACTGTTCTCAAGGAAAAGATGCAGGATTAGTGGAGGGTACATTTCAAGGTTCGGATGGAACATTCAGGTAAGACTCAGGAAATTTACGTTTGAGGTGACAATGTTTGCCCCTTTTTACTTTAGTGTGAAGTTAGATCTGCAGTTAGAAGTTTGATGACTTGGTATTTACTCTTACTAGTCTAGATTGGTGTATGGTTCATTGCCTGCCTAAAATGTATGGGTATTCTTCCTTTTCTTTCTTTTGATGGATATGATAAGATTTCTAATTTTTTGTAGCTGCTATCAAATTTATGCCCCCCCTCACCCCTCCATGCATAAAACAGGGATGCTTCAAGTGCTATTAGCTTTATCTAACACTGGAGATAATATTATGGCTTTGCTTGTCGTGAAATTTGGGATTAAAAGAGGGGACGGTCGAAATTATGTATGGGGAAAAGGAAATTGATTATATGACATGGAGTCTGACCCAGGCTCACACTTGACATGTATAATTACATTTTACTTAGATTTTTTTTGCGCCAGGTTTTATGTATATCGTTTTTTAGAAAACTTTCGAGTGTTGTTCAAGCCAATACTGTTCTTTCGCTGAGTTAATAATTGCAATTTGAAAAGCACCTCCCGCACTCTTCCCATGCACGAATTGAATCATGAGAAAGAAATTGAAGGTGATTTTTTTTCTTTTTGCCACCTTGGTTATCCATGTTAGTTACTAACTCTGTAATATATTTCTCGGTCGTTCCAACAGCAATGGCAACTCGGGTACAATCGAAGTCGATTCATCAGTTACCTTGGGACAAGAAAGTTTTGACCTCAACAATAATCAGCTTTTAGAGGCACTCTGCCATTCTCAAACACGTGCAAGAGAAGCTGAGAAGTTAGCACAGGATGCTTGTGACGAGAAGGGCCACATAATCGAACTTTTTTTCAGACAGGCATCTTACCTGTTTGCTTATAAGCAGTGGATCCGAATTTTGAAAATCGAGACACTTTGCTTTGAACATGCGAGTAAAAGTCACCTCCCATCAGTTAAAAACATGTTATTGGGAAAGAACAGACATAAGATCAGAAAAAAGAAGCCGGGTAAAGGTGGGTGTTGCATATGCAACCGTGCTTTTGCTTTCGCACTAGGATTGAGCCTCGTTGGTACTGGTTTACTTGTCGGTTGGACCATCGGATGGATTTTTTCAGCTTTCTAAACCATGGATTCTGTGTAAATCCAGTTTCTTTGTCACTAATATGTAACGTACGGATGTGGATGTTGGGTAATATTACTGTGTATAGATGATATGGAGTGTGGTTGTTCATATGTTTGGCTTGCTTTGGGAATTGGTCTCGTTTGGCTTGTAATGGGAAAAAAGTTGCCATTTTGAACATTCATGTTTAGAATTACTACGTATGCTTGTGTTGCAAATATATGGATGTAACTTTATTTGTTAAACATAATGTTATATAACTTGCTTTCTATGTTTCATTATATCAGTTCTTATTTCCAGTAATAATTTTTTTTCATAATCTTGCAAATTACTTTCTATATTTGATCGCATCCAATAGATTAGTAACACCTTATCGGTGAAATAAGCGATTACACAGACGTTCTAAATCAATTCTTTCAAAAAAGTTACGGCCCATTTGATTTCATATAAACAGAGGTCCAGCCCAAAACTTGAAAAAGAACCTCAATTCCACCTAACATACCCCGGTGACCTAGACATCCAAAAAAGGTTCCAGCACAGACAGACACAGGACTCCATATCTTAATTTCCGAAGTAGCTCGTTCGGTGTGCTGTTGAGATATGGAAACAACAGCTTCTATCTCTCCAAGCAAATGGGAATTTAGCTGGTCAGTTTTCTTAACCTTGTGCGTGCTCTGTGTATCTGTATTTTGAGGTTTGTGGGATTTGTTTTATTGGCACCTACGGTTCTGAATGTAATTTCTGATGTGACATTTTCTGAGCATCTAATTGTTCTTCTTTCGGAGCTTCAGTGTGTGATTAATGGGAGGTTTTCGATCCAATTAGTTAGTATTGCAGAAAGTTGTTCTTTGGCGTGCTGTTGATGTTCTTGAATTTTGTGGGGGTTTGGTCGCTTTCTGATTGTGGGCCATGTGATTTGATGAATATTCGGGTAATTGTCACCACTTATGGGCTTCGGAGATTTCTGCTAAATATTGAATTACCCCACCCCCAGAATCCTCACTTTTCTTGAGAAGTATATGACAATAAACAATGACTCCGAACATTCACGCATTATTTTGACAATTTATTCATGTAGAAAAATAATCACTTTATTTTGTTTTTCAATCTTGTATTAAGACCAAAGCAATGAATTAAGGTTTTTGATCCCGTTTTCTTCACAGTGGATCAAAGACAGCAGTTTGCGTTGCCAGAACGACCAAAGGCTGTACATAATTGATCGGGAAATGAGCTAAAATTAGCTCAAAAATGTCTGTTGCTTTTAAGTTATTAACCTCACTGTTTAAAGCATAAATATTTCTTTTATTATTGTACTCCTATTTTCTGTTTTAATTGGATCCTTTGAATGAGAATATTATGTATGCCGGGTAATGCAGACAACGCCTGCTTCATGGCATTGCCGACTATTTATTATCCAATAGATCAATACATGAAGTGCATCATGATTGTAATTTAACTTCAAGAGTTGTTTGCAGCAATTTGGAAGTAGATTATGGGTCTGAGGAAATTGCTCGAATTGTCTATACTGCATTGGCAGTTGATAAGGAGGTAACATTGCATATCATCTCTGCTTCAAAGTCTATGTTCAAGCTTTAATATATTCAGATTGAGACAATCAGTTGTTTGTGATAACAGTTACAACCTGACAAGGTGAAAAGACATATGTTAGTCTCCAATGGGAAGCTTTCGGTGTAAGTTTCTTTCCTCTATGTGACGCCTCTTCTTTTCATAGCTTTTTCTATGTTGCTTACAAAGCATCGGTCTTAGTCGTTTTGTGTGCTGTATCGCTCAAATATGTGTGCTATGATGGGTGAAAGATTTAGACACAAGGACAGGTGGACATGATTTAGTACATAATTGTTTGAAAGATTGGTGACAGTGTTCACATGCATTTTGATGTACACTTGAAAATTTTATGCAAGATGCATGTGGCTCAACTATGGAGTCCTCGTGCATAAACATAATGGACTACCAAAGTCACATAGAATATAAATTTTCTTCTTTTTTTTTCTTTCACATTTTCTTGCTGGAAGAAGTTTAAATTGAAGAGAGCTATTACATCCTTCTTCATTTTATGCACAGGCATTTCGAGGCAGTTGAAGCGAGGTTTCTCCGTGCGTCATACAGTGCTTTTCTTGATGTTCTTACGCTTGCTTCAAAGACTATTGAAGAATTTGGGCAAGGAATGACATTGTAATATGGATTATGTCGTGTTGTTTAAAAATTTCGTGCCTTCATGGTAGATGAACTTGTTATTGCATATTGACATTGGCTGATAATCAGTACGGATGCCTATTATGTTTCTTGATGATAAATACGTCTTAGCATGGAATTGTCAAAGATTTCAGAATGTTTGGGCGGGTGACGGGAAGTACTACAATAATTAGGGATGTAAACAATCCAAACCAAACCAAACAGTATCAGGCTTGAGCTTGGTTTGTTTAAGATTGTTTGAGGCTCGAGCTCGAGCTCGATTTGAGCTTCTATTATAAAGCTCGAGCTCGGTTTGTATTGAAATTACCGGACTCGAGAAAAGCTCGAGCTCGGCTCGTTAAAAGCTCGTTTAACATGTTAATCAAGCCAAACTTGAGTTTGATTCATTAATAGCTCGTTTAGCATGTTTAACAAGTCTGGCTTGAGCTCGTCTCGTTTTCGAGCTCGATAAGCATAGAATTGAGCTCGAGTTTGAGTTTGAATCGAGCTTGTTAAAAATTAAATATATCTATAAGCTAATTTTAAATCAGACATAAAAATGTAAATTCATTCATAAATAACCAAAACGGCACAAATAAGAGCTAAAAAAACATAAATCAGTATATTACACTCTTTATATTTTGGAAGTAGAGATTTAAATATAATAGATAGAAGACATCACATCATTGTGAAATGAATTCGACATAATTAACTTAAATTATTGATTAATGTCAAATGGCATATCAATTTACATGTAAAATTTTTAATTAACCTTCATAGACTAATAGTAAATGATGAATGATCCAAACAAAGTCAATTTAATATAATATTTTAGTATAATAATTTGTAAAATTACTCAACTTGTATATGACTTGCTTATGTAAATTTTTAGGGAAAAAGAATAAGTTGATGTATTTCTGTTAATTTATTTTATTTATTGTATTTTAAAGAACATTTTAGCATAATGATATGCAAATAGGATTAAAAATGTAATTGGGACTAAATGATGTGAGTTCATCATTTTTTCAAACATATCTTGTATTCAATTCCTTCTATTGACATTAGTAATAATATTTTTATTTGTCAACTCAACAAATGAGTCAAGCTCAAGCTTACGAGCCACCTAAACGACTCAAACTCGAGCTATCCAATGGGTGAGTGACACATCACTGGTGCTCACAAAGGTGTGCACCATAAATTTATTTCAATCAGACAAGATTTCAAGAACTTTGTGTATGTGACTAATACGTTCAAATCTGAAATTCGAGGGTTTGGATTTTTTTTTCTTCTCCTTTTTTTGGGTGAAAATGGGTTTGATGATATGGTGGAAATACGCCAAATTGAGACTCAAAATCCCCAGATCTCCTTCTTAAAAAAAATTCCTGATTCTCCCTCCCCTACACACGATGAGAACCAGGTTATTCCATTCCTTATGTCATCCGATTCCACCAAAAGGGTTGGAGCGACCATAACCATGCACCTCTGATGGTTGCACTTTTGTAACATATCGCCATAATCATACAAATCCTAGTTTCAAGCTCCTCGGGTACAACCGTGTAGTCTCCATTATCTCATTGAAATTAAATTTTGTATTTAAGCAACTTTTTAGATATGTAAAAACTTGTGAGCTATCTAATACGATTTTTCAGGTTTAAGGGTCGATTTTACCTGCTGAGTCGCAAAGTTTCCTGCTTCTGCTGCCTCGTCGATTTCACAAGCTACGGTTTGAAATCTCCGGCTGAGAATTCGATGTGTGGGTGAGGTCGTGAGGAGATCAGGGTCGAGGGTTTCAAATGGGTGAATATTGAATCTCAATTTGGGTTCTTTTATTAAAGGGTTTTAATTGGTTTCGATTTTTTGGAGGGTCCGTTGATGCTGGATTTAACCGGACAACATTAAAAACACAAGGTGACCGTTTTGGCATCTCGACCTAAATGAGAGACTGAATCGATAATAAACCAAAACTATATGGGTGTATTGCTAATATTTTCTTGAGCAAATACCATTTTAAATTTTCTTTGTAAAAAAATCAAATACCATTTTAATTTGACTATGTGCATATATATTAAAAAAATTCAAAGTAAAATATTTTTTTTTTTGAAAAATTTATAGATTCTACTAAAGAAACAAATTGTGTATGTGGCCATATGTGATACAAAAACTTGTGTGAGATGGTCTCACGGTTGTATTTTGCTAGACAGATATCTTATTTGAGTCATCCATGAAAAATTATTACTTTTTATGTTAAGAGTACTACTTTTTATTGTGAATATCGGTAGGGTTGACATGTCTCACAGATAAAAATTCATGAAACCGTTTCACAAAAGACCTACTCATCATGGTTTCATCATAAATTGTACATATAATAAAATCCATCAAGTTTGATCAAATATGATTTCAATAACTAATAATAAGCTCATATATATATATATATATATATATATATATATATATATATATATATATATATATATATATATATATATATATATATATATATATATATATAGGTCAAACTCAACTTGTTACCTTAAATGATATAGATGTTGATAATAAAAATAATATTTTTTTGAAACAGTAATATCATCTAATGTGAAACAATGATAAAATTCAATTTAAAATAATTAAACAAATAGTCAAAATATTGTCTAAAAAACATGAGAATATCATCGCACTAAGATTTATTGAATATCAAAACCTAAAATTTATCTTCTACGTTCATTTAATAAATTGAAAAAAAATCAAGTTGTAGATATCTTTAAGCATTTTATGCATAAGCTAAACACTCTTTGGGCAAGCGTAGTAAGAAATTATTCATTTTATCGAATAATAACATAGTACAACATAAACAAACAAAATAAATAGAACGATCTATTAAAGTGTGCTATAAAAAATCGATATGACAAAACAAAATATAAACTACTGCAAGGATTTCGATAAATACATTACAAATAAAGTAGAAATTGACAAACTCCTTTTATGTGTCCCAAAAACCGAAATATTGTAAGTAGACGATATTTAGAAGGAGAAGAAATTGAAGCTAAATAGTATGTAAACCTTTGACAATATTTAGAAGGCAACTCTTAGATATTGGTGTAGACATGTTTAAGTTTCAATGACTCAAGAAATAAAATAACATAATAACCCAAAAAATGTATAAACCATCGTTACATGTTAAATGAAAACCAAGAAAAACCAGTGAGATTAAGTGGAAGGAAACTTACATTATTTGAAAAAGTTATTCGAAATTCGTGAAGTCAAAGAAAAAATTCAGAGGAAAGAAAGTCTTGTGTGAAAGATCTTTACCGACAAAATCAAAGGAAAGAAAGTTGAAACATTTTTGAGATATAACATTTGAAAGATTGAAGCGAATTTCGCGAAGCTAAACCAAAAATAAATATGATCAAGATACATAAATTGCACATTATTGTTGCCATCAATTGTATCAAAATGCTGAAGGAAGTAAAAATAATCATAAAGAAAAGCATCAATAAGTAAGACAATCGACAAATAAATTGAATTTTCCTAAGTTCACTTTTTATTTGAGTTTCAAACAACCAATGAACAGTACAACCAAGATTGTCCTTGAAATAAGGACATTCAAGCAGAAGCAGTCGCAGTTACCAAGTATATGTTATCAACATTACCAAAAACATATATTTAATTTAAATTTATAAAACCATGATTATGGGATAATTGAGGTAGACTCTTGTAATCTATTTATTGAAGGATTTCGCAAAGGACACCTTTTCTAAGTTCAATCATAACTATTGTATCAAGCTATCTTTAAATGATCATTATGTTGAATCAAACGAATCCTAACCTTGGGCTTCTTATGTGTGTCGTCTTCTTCTACTTCTTATTATTAATTTTTAGCGTCAAACTTCCTTTGTATTTCCTATTCTTTGTTCTAAATTCCCCTATTGTAGATCGAAGTGGTTGACGTAATTGTACATGTGTCTGTGTGATGTGTTATTTTTTTATTTGTTTGGGATAGTATCAACACGATCAGTCTGAAAAGCATGTTTCGTGGAGTCTCAATTGCAACTACAAATATTCAATTAGGCCTTATTACTGTCCTTTCCACAGAATAGAATTTCAGCATGTGGGTTCGCGCTCACAATGCTTGAATAAGTGCATCCGAGCAAAGTTTAATGGGACATTTATGTTATAAAATAAAGTAGTCCTTTTTTATGCTTCTACTGTGAAACTGTCTATCTAAAATCCATTTCGTGAAGGCAGGTCCAGATGGCCTTTTTGAGGTGAAGGAGCATTGATTGCTCTATCTCGAGTGAATGCAAACTCAGAGGAATAATGAACGGTTTAGTGTATTTCTGTGATGTATTTAAACTTGTGATGTCCAAACTGCACTGGAATAGAAAAATTATGGTGAAAATCCCGTGAAACTAAAAGTTGTACTCTTCTTGAATGCAGTGTGGATTGTTCTTTTTTTTTGATTTCTTTTGTACTTATTTTTCCTTGTTAAGACAGTGAAGTAAAACTCCATTTGAATTTGCAACTTATCAATTTTTTCTTTGACTTCACGAATTTCGAATAACTTTTTCAAATAATGTAAGTTTCCTTCCACTTAATCTCACTGGTTTTTCTTTGTTTTCATTTAACATGTAACGATGGTTTATACATTTTTTGGGTTATTATGTTATTTTATTTCTTGAGTCATTGAAACTTAAACATGTCTACACCAATATCTAAGAGTTGCCTTCTAAATATTGTCAAAGGTTTAAATACTATTTAGCTTCAATTTCTTCTCCTTCTAAATATCGTCTACTTACAATATTTCGGTTTTTTGGACACATAAAGGATTTTTCCAATTTCTACTTTATTTGTAATGTATTTATCGAAATCCTTGCAGTAGTTTATATTTTGTTTTGTCATATCGATTTTTTATAGCACACTTTAATAGATCGTTCTATTTATTTTGTTTGTTTATGTTGTACTATGTTATTATTCGATAAAATGAATAATTTCTTACTACGCTTGCCCAAAGAGTGTTTAGCTTTTGCATAAAATGCTTAAAGATATCTACAACTTGATTTTTTTTTTTCAATTTATTAAATGAACGTAGAAGATAAATTTTAGGTTTTGATATTCAATAAATTTTAGTTCGATGATATTCTCATGTTTTTTAGACAATATTTTGACTATTTGTTTAATTATTTTATATTGAATTCTATCATTGTTTCACATTAGATGATATTACTGTTTCAAAAAAATATTATTTTTTATGATCAACATCTATATCATTTAAGGTAACAAGTTGAGTTCGACCTAATTTTTTAAGCTTTGGAATCTCTTGCTTTTCATGGATCAAGTACAAATTTTTTTACTGTCTTGGTGTTGTAAAATCATGAAGGTTTGATATATTAGCCTCATATATTCATGACACACGCAACGCGTGTGCCTCGGTGGCTAGTATATATATATATATATATATATATATATATATATATATATATATATATATATATATATATATATATATATATATATATATATATATATAAGAACTTATTATTAGTTATTGAAATCATATTCGATCATACTTGATGGATTTTATTATATGTACAATTTATGATGAAACCATGATGAGTAGGTCTTTTGTGAAACGGTTTCATGAATTTTTATCTGTGAGACATGTCAAACATACCGATATTCACAATAAAAAGTAGTACTCTTAACATAAAAAGTAATACTTTTCATGGATGACCCAAATAAGATATCTGTCTAACAAAATACAACCGTGAGACCGTCTCACACAAGTTTTTGTATCACATATGGCCACATACACAATTTGTTTCTTTAGTAGAATCTCTAAATTTTTCAAAAAAAATATTTTACTTTGAATTTTTAAATATATATGCACATAGTCAAATTAAAATGGTATTTGATTTTTTTACAAAGAAAATTTAAAATGGTATTTGCTCAAGAAAATATTAGCAATACATCCATATAGTTTTGGTTTATTATCGATTCAGTCTCTCATTTAGGTCGAGATGCCAAAACGGTCACCTTGTGTTTTTAATGTTGTCCGGTTAAATCCAGCATCAACGGACCCTCCAAAAAATCGAACCCAATTAAAACCCTTTAACAAAAGAACCCAAATTGAGATTCAATATTCACCCATTTGAAACCCTCGACCCTGATCTCCTCACGACCTCACCCACACATCGAATTCTCAGCCGGAGATTCTAAACCGTAGCTTGTGAAATCCGCGAGGCAGCAGAAGCAGGAAACTTTGCGACTCAGCAGGTAAAATCGACCCTTAAACCTGAAAAATCGTATTAGATAGCTCACAAGTTTTTACATATCTAAAAAGTTGCTTAAACACAAAATTTAATTTCAATGAGATAATGAAGACTACACGGTTATACCCGAGGAGCTTGAAACTAGGATTTGTATGATTATGGCGATATGATACAAAAGTGCAACCATCAGAGCTGCATGGTTATGGTCGCTCCAACCCCTTTGGTGGAATCGGATTCCATAAGGAATGGAATAACCTGGTTCTCATCGTGTGTATGGGAGGGAGAATCAGGGATTTTTTTAAGAAGGAGATCTGGAGATTTTGAGTCTCAATTTGGCATATTTCCACCATATCATCAAACCCATTTTCACCCAAAAAAAGGAGAAGAAAAAAAATCCAAACCCTCGAATTTCAGATTTTGAACGTTCATTAATTTACTTAGTCACATACACAAAGTTCTTGAAATCTTGTCTGATTGAAATTCGAGTATTCAATTTCAGAACTTGAGTGACAAAACCTAATCAGCTTTGTGGAATTACAGATGGAGGACATTACGTTGCCGATTCTATTCGAGCAGGCTCAAAAGATTCACCAAATCGCCTCCGATTCTTCAATCGAACAGGTTTTAGAGTGACTGTGTGTTAGATGTGTGTTATATTCTGCTATCTTTTCCTTTGAGTATTATTTCATGTATATGTTTCATTTTTAATAATTATTGTCAGGAAACTGTGAGAAACGGTTGCGAGCTTTTGAGGAAATGCGAGGATATGATTGGAAAGTTGGGGTTATTTTCATCTAATGAGACGAAGGATGATATCAATACTAACAACCTCAAATATCTTCTTGTAGGTGTTGAATATTTTTTTAATCTTCATGAAATGCAAAGTAATCTAAATGGATGAATTTCTGGTTTTGTTTTCCGCTTTAATCTTTAAACTCACTTTCTTGCAAATGTGATAAAAAAAACGTGAGCTGATTTTCGTTTCTGTGATAATCTGATGTATTGGTCGTGTCTGAAAGTTATCATTTAAAGTATTTAACTCATGGTCTTTGAAGCAGGTTCCATATTATCTCGGTGAGCTAACAGAAAAAAATTCACAGAAGAACAGGATTCAGATTCTTAAAGCTTCACTAGCCAAGCTAAAGGTACTAGTTTTAGATTTTGGTCACACGATAAGGCAATGTGCTCAAGGAAGCTATTGATAATTTTTTGAATGTCGAATTTTCATTTGGCCATATTCTAGGAATTTATTTCATTTTGTGAAGCTATGGAGCTAGTATCAGAAGATGAACTGGAATCATCTATGCAATCAAGGAGCAATTCATCTGCTGATCAAAGAGCTAAGAAGGTTGGCATTCTTCTCGGACATGTTTCATTGAATTTCATAGTTCCATTTGTTGAATAAGTGATAGTACTCTTCTGCATCTAATACTTGGTATTTACTTCAGATTGCTCGGTTCAAACGCACAAAAGCGGCCGAGTCAAAATTGCTTGAAATAAAGGAACGGAAGGAACGTCGTGGGCGCTCAACAAGAGCATCTGCACTATCTACTCCCATAGAGAGGGGGGAACCAGATTTAGAGGATGATGACGGAGAAGAGGAAAGGGAAGTAAGTTGTTTATTGAGAATTCATTTAATTAATGTATGTGACTAAGTAAATTAATGAACGTTAAAATCTGAAATTCGAGGGATTGGATTTTTTTTCTTCTCCTTTTTTTGGGTGAAAATGGGTTTGATGATATGGTGGAAATACGCCAAATTGAGACTCAAAATCCCCAGATCTCCTTCTTAAAAAAAATCCCTGATTCTCCCTCCCCTACACACGATGAGAACCAGGTTATTCCATTCCTTATGGAATCCGATTCCACCAAAGGGGTTGGAGCGACCATAAACATGCACCTCTGATGGTTGCACTTTTGTATCATATCGCCATAATCATACAAATCCTAGTTTCAAGCTCCTCGAGTACAACCGTGTAGTCTCCATTATCTCATTGAAATTAAATTTTGTATTTAAGCAACTTTTTAGATATGTAAAAACTTGTGAGCTATCTAATACGATTTTTCAGGTTTAAGGGTCGATTTTACTTGCTGAGTCGCAAAGTTTCTTGCTTCTGCTGCCTCGCCGATTTCACAAGCTACGGTTTAGAATCTCCGGCTGAGAATTCGATGTGTGGGTGAGGTCGTGAGGAGATCAGGGTCGAGGGTTTCAAATGGGTGAATATTGAATCTCAATTTGGGTTCTTTTATTAAAGGGTTTTAATTGGGTTCGATTTTTTGGAGGGTCCGTTGATGCTGGATTTAACCGGACAACATTAAAAACACAAGGTGACCGTTTTGGCATCTCGACCTAAATGAGAGACTGAATCGATAATAAACCAAAACTATATGGATGTATTGCTAATATGTTCTTGAGCAAATACCATTTTAAATTTTCTTTGTAAAAAAATCAAATACCATTTTAATTTGACTATGTGCATATATATTAAAAAAATTCAAAGTAAAATATTTTTTTTTGAAAAATTTATAGATTCTACTAAAGAAACAAATTGTGTATGTGGCCATATGTGATACAAAAACTTGTGTGAGATGGTCTCACGGTTGTATTTTGCTAGACAGATATCTTATTTGGGTCATCCATGAAAAATTATTACTCTTTATGTTAAGAGTACTACTTTTTATTGTGAATATCGGTAGGGTTGACATGTCTCACAGATAAAAATTCATGAAACCGTTTCACAAAAGACCTACTCATCATGGTTTCATCATAAATTGTACATATAATAAAATCCATCAAGTATGATCGAATATGATTTCAATAACTAATAATAAGCTCTTATATATATATATACTGATATATATATATATATATATATATATATATGTATATATATATATATATATATACTAGCCACCGAGGCACACGCGTTGCGTGTGTCATGAATATATGAGGCTAATATATCAAACCTTCATGGTTTTACAACACCAAGACAATAAAAAATTTTGTACTTGATCCATGAAAAGCAAGAGATTCCAAAGCTTAAAAAAATAGGTCAAACTCAACTTGTTACCTTAAATGATATAGATGTTGATCACAAAAATAATATTTTTTTGAAACAGTAATATCATCTAATGTGAAACAATGATAGAATTCAATTTAAAATAATTAAACAAATAGTCAAAATATTGTCTAAAAAACATGAGAATATCATCGCACTAAAATTTATTGAATATCAAAACCTAAAATTTATCTTCTACGTTCATTTAATAAATTGAAAAAAAAATCAAGTTGTAGATATCTTTAAGCATTTTATGCATAAGCTAAACACTCTTTGGGCAAGCGTAGTAAGAAATTATTCATTTTATCGAATAATAACATAGTACAACATAAACAAACAAAATAAATAGAACGATCTATTAAATTGTGCTATAAAAAATCGATATGACAAAACAAAATATAAACTACTGCAAGGATTTCGATAAATATATTACAAATAAAGTATAAATTGACAAACTCCTTTTATGTGTCCAAAAAACCGAAATATTGTAAGTAGACGATATTTAGAAGGAGAAGAAATTGAAGCTAAATAGTGTTAAACCTTTGACAATATTTAGAAGGCAACTCTTAGATATTGGTGTAGACATGTTTAAGTTTCAATGACTCAAGAAATAAAATAACATAATAACCCAAAAAATGTATAAACCATCGTTACATGTTAAATGAAAACCAAGAAAAACCAGTGAGATTAAGTGGAAGGAAACTTACATTATTTGAAAAAGTTATTCGAAATTCGTGAAGTCAAAGAAAAAATTCAGAGGAAAGAAAGTCTTGTGTGAAAGATCTTTACCGACAAAATCAAAGGAAAGAAAGTTGAAACATTTTTGAGATATAACATTTGAAAGATTGAAGCGAATTTCGCGAAGCTAAACCAAAAATAAATATGATCAAGATACATAAATTGCACAATATTGTTGCCATCAATTGTATCAAAATGCTGAAGGAAGTAAAAATAATCATAAAGAAAAGCATCAATAAGTAAGACAATCGACAAATAAATTGAATTTTCCTAAGTTCACTTTTTATTTGAGTTTCAAACAACCAATGAACAGTACAACCAAGATTGTCCTTGAAATAAGGACATTCAAACAGAAGCAGTCGCAGTTACCAAGTATATGTTATCAACATTACCAAAAACATATATTTAATTTAAATTTATAAAACCATGATTATGGGATAATTGAGGTAGACTCTTGTAATCTATTTATTGAAGGATTTCGCAAAGGACACCTTTTCTAAGTTCAATCATAACTATTGTATCAAGCTATCTTTAAATGATCATTATGTTGAATCAAACAAATCCTAACCTTGGGCTTCTTCTGTGTGTCGTCTTCTTCCACTTCTTATTATTAATTTTTAGCGTCAGACTTCCTTTGTATTTCCTACTCTTTGTTCTAAATTCCCCTATTGTAGATCGAAGTGGTTGACGTAATTGTACATGTGTCTGTGTGATGTGTGATTTTTTTATTTCTTTGGGATAGTATCAACACGATCAGTCTGAAAAGCATGTTTCGTGGAGTCTCAATTGCAACTACAAATATTCAATCAGGCCTTATTACTGTCCTTTCAACAGAATAGAATTTCAGCATGTGGGTCGCGCTCACAATGCTTGAATAAGTGCATCCGAGCAAAGTTTAATGGGACATTTATGTTATAAAATAAAGTAGTCCTTTTTTATGCTTCTACTGTGAAACTGTCTATCTAAAATACATTTTGTGAAGGCAGGTCCAGATGGCCTTTTTGAGGTGAAGGAGCATTGATTGCTCTATCTCGAGTGAATGCAAACTCAGAGGAATAATGAACGGTTTAGTGCATTTCTGTGATGTATTTAAACTTGTGATGTCCAAACTGCACTGGAATAGAAAAATTATGGTGAAAATCCCTGAAACTAAAAGTTGTACTCTTCTGGAATGCAGTGTGGATTGTTCCTTTTTTTTGATTCTTTTGTACTTATTTTTCCTTGTTAAGACAGTGAAGTAAAACTCTATTTGAATTTGCAACTTATTAAACATGTACAACCGATTCTTACCTGGATTGTTGGCCTTCCAGATGAGTAATTCGGTCAATGGTGAGTCCTGCACTGGAATAAAAAAATTATGGTGAAAATCCCTGAAATTAAAAGTTCTACTCTTCTGGAATGCAGTGTGGATTGTTCCTTTTTCTTGATTTCTTTTGTACTACTTTTCCTTGTTAAGACAGTGAAGTAAAACTCCATTTTAATTTGCAACTTATCAAACATGTGTTGCCGATTCTTACCTGGATTGTTGGCCTTCCAGATGAGTAATTCGGTCAATGGTGAGTCCGATTGAGCCTTCTGCTATCTCGATAAAGGAGTTGGGAGCAAAGTCAGTAGGTTTTGGTTGCTAGTATAATCTGTTTGCAATCAATATAAAATCAATTAATGAGGGGGTATGGAAAAATCATACGAAAACTTGAAAGCAAAGCATCTAATGATTGCACAAATATTTGCAGAAAACTCTTGGGAGAAAATATAGATTCGTGTTCTATTAAAGAGTTGGTACATGTGAAAGAACAGTTGGGAAAAAGTTTAAGCAAAATTAGGGCTAGGAAGGTGATCTCGTTAATGTCATTGTGTATAAAATCTATATCCATTAGTTACAGTATCGATTTGTTTTCGTTTCATAACAATATCAATTTGAGTTATCATTCATGTATTCGGCTGTGGTAATCGTCTAGTACATATGCTATAATATATGTTTTTATATTCAATTACATTTAATTGTATGAACCATAATGTGACATGCATAGTTGATTCAACTTCCTTTGCATTGATCATAGTTTATTATATGGATGAAATCTGGAATTCTATTTATTTTTTTTTATTTTTTATTTGGCCAGAATGCTTTATTTCAAGAACAGATCCATCAGCTAAAACAACAGATATTAAATGAGATCAAGGATCAATAATAATCTATTTATTTGTGATGCTTGATAATTGGCTACCCTAATTGTTTTATGACGCAGGAGGCAAAACTTATGAAAGTAAACACTGATTTAAAGGAAAAGGTGGGTACTGAATCCATAGATTATTCTTTGGTTACTTGTGTTTATATATAAAAGGATGCGAAATTTTTTTATCCTTCCAAAAAAACTCTTGTTTAAGTCAGCAAAGCTAAAATCTTTCAGAATTTTCAACTCACAGGTTAAAAATAAGGGATTAAACTTTTTGGTGATATGAATTCACACCTTTTTTTTATGGAATCACATGATAAAAAAAACCTTTCCACTAAAAGTCAATCCCCAAATTGCAAATAAAACGAATCTCCGGAAACGCAATAATGAAATAACAGGGAAAATCATCGGATTTTCGTCACAGATTCAATTCGAAGCAGAAACAAAACAAAAAATCATAAATCCCACTTCAAGATTTCGTTGAATAATCAAGAATCAAACTGGGAAAACAATTGTACCAGATCCAATGTTTCATTATTGATTTCTTCAAGACTTGTGCCTTTGTCACGAACCCTCACTCCTGTTAGATCTCTTCTTCTTTTTGTTTTTTTTTCCAATAATCTTTTTGTGAAAAAAGAACAAAATGGGATTGTAGAAGAGACGGTGAAATATTTGATCTGAGGTTTTTTACGGAGAAGGGGAAATGGGATTGATCGCTCGATTGCGTAAGAGCAGTGGTTTGCCCGTGGGCCGATGGGGGGTTATGGGCTGAAAGATGTCAGATCAAATTAAACAAAGATAATCAGGGGCAAAATAGGAAATAAATAAATTGGTGTCCTCTTTGGCAGTTTTTATAAGGTGCTCAGCCTTAATCTACATAATATAATATATATGAAAGCATGAATAAGTTGAAATGGGCCTGTTTTTGTAGGGTTTTCAGTCATCTAAAATATACGTGGCCTACCATTCTTTCTCCAACACAGCAAAAGTCTGTGTTGTCAATAAACCACGCTTGTGTCACCTACAGAATTCGGTTTTCTCTTTTATTTTCTTTTATGCATATAAAGAGGAGAGACGAGTATCGCGTCTCTTGCTCGATATACTCAATAATCGGCTAATCTTCCATTTCGAGCCCTACCGGCCATCTCAAGCTACGCAATGGCGTTTCCGGCCTTCGAGTGCCACTCCGATCTTGATTGCACGCGGACTGCTGCACCGTCCGGTAGGAAAATCAAGCCTCCGATGCTCCACGGCGCGATGTCGGTCTACGGACTTTCCTCAAGGATTTAGAAATTCCCACCAAATTTCGTTAGGCAGCTGAGCAACAAGGCGCGACGGAACTGTAGCAACATTGGTGTG
Organism: Primulina eburnea; assembly: GCF_022965805.1. Classification (NCBI taxonomy): domain Eukaryota; kingdom Viridiplantae; phylum Streptophyta; class Magnoliopsida; order Lamiales; family Gesneriaceae; genus Primulina; species Primulina eburnea. The sequence continues at coordinate 10,086,489 of NC_133116.1, forward strand.
GCGCAGGTTGTGGCTGAACAATTAGGGTGACTTGGATTTCAAGCCCGCAGCTAAGGCTGTCGTTGCTGCGGCTGTGGCCGCCTCCGCGCCGGTTGACGAGGTGATTGTGGCTGAAAATACTACTTTTGATCGGGAAAATGTACGGTTTGAGGTCGCGTCCTTTCAAATACGCTTCCTTTTTGAATTTGGATGGTAGCGTCGCGATTCATGCCGGTATGGTTTTAATTAATTCAACATATTCTTTGATTTCGCTTTTTCTTTACTTGACTTCTCGGTTATCAAATCTCATTTGTGTGTTTCTTCTAGCATATTTTTATTTTCTTGATTATTGTGAAACATTTTTGGAAGAAAAACAGTTTTTCCGATGCCTGATAATTTTAAAAAAATTCTCGGTATATTGATTATTCAGGAAAAGTGTCCGTGGCATTGTAAGAACTCTCTTGCACTATTTGTTGAACGTCCAAATCCAAGATGGATTTCGTAGAATTGCTTTTGTTGATCGTCGTGGATTGTACTTTCTTTTGATGTTTACATTAATGTGTCCAGGTGAAAGATTGGGCCGTGGTATTGTTACGGACACAATTACTACCCCAGCAGTTAATACACCTGCCTATTTATTCAAGAAATTATGTTAGGACGTCGAGAGCCAGGTTTCATTGTTGTTTTTCACCTGAAAAGTTTGATCTCGAGAATTGTATTCTTATCTGTGTGTTTCATTTCGTCGTAGGTACAAGCCTGAAATTGTTGATATCGTAGTCGGCCGTGTTATTGAGTTATTTTTTTCCCTTTTGCGTCGTTCTTGATCGCCAGATTATTTAAACACAATTTTAATGAGTATTGTTGATTTTTTATAAGACCTGGATAAACATTAACAGTGTATATTGTCTACCATATCTGGTTCCTTTACGATATGAATATGTTGTTTTATGTAAACTCTTAATGAGATCCATCAAGCGAAGCAGATTTTTTCCGTTGATATGCTTTTTTTAAGAGAACCCCAAGCGATAGGGAACTAAGGAGACTTGTCTATAAAAATGAAGCATAAGTACACCGAGGGGGATCAAGCCTAAGCGTGTGATAACCTCAACATGAATCTTGTTTAGCCAACTATATTCAGAAGTGGCTGACTCCTAACAATGCAGCAAAAAGATGACATCAGCCAAAAAAAACGACCTCAACCATCAATGGATTCAATCGACACTAGCCCTGTCAATTTATCTCCACCATCTGGGCTTTCCATTTCTGGTAGTACAGGTGAAATGTATGAAAATGGTGTGGTTTCTATATCTTGTACAATATTATGCCTACACGCTCCACTGGAGGGAGCTTGTGTCCCATGTGGGCACATGGCTGGGTGCATGTCTTGTTTGAATGGAATTAAGGCCAAGAAATGGGGCTGCCCTGTATCTCGTTCCAAGATCGATCAGGTTATACATATATATGTTGTTTAAATGGCATATGGATAAGATGTTACTGGTGAGTTTCATTGCTCTTGTTTGGAAGGAAATTCTATATTGAACTCGGATCAACTGGATTAGTCATTTTCCATCCCACACCGTCGCATCCTTCATATTCCATAAAAGAAAAAATATACAACGGAATGATCCAACGGTGTCAGGTTGACCATGAAACTTCGGTCTTTCATGATTTGGCTTCCTGCAAACTTTCAAAACCTTTTATTTTCCCTGCAGATTTAAATTACCTTAGCTTTAAGAGACGGATGATCAACTGTTACATGTTTCTCCTTTGTAGCCAAAGATGCACGCCAGCTCGGCTCTGGCAGCGTAACTTACAAGATTGAATTCATGTTTACATAATCTGTTAGTCATTTATGGTGAACAATGCAAGCTTTTTATGAGTTATCTATGCCTCAATATTGTGATTATGCCATAAGAACTTGAAATTCAGTGCATGTATGGTAACGATGATGAAGTTTTTTTTATGGTTGTGTGCTGTATAATTGTTTGTTTGTAAATTTTAAAGTAACTCTGCTCCTTTTGCTTCTCATTCAGCAGAGGTGAGTGTATGTTTCCATGTATAATTTTTCTTAGATGGATGGTACGGTACTATTGATGAAGTAGTTTATGGGTAAAGTGTAATACTTATGAGAGAGTAAAAACCGTTTTTTTTAATATTTATGTTCAAGATTGTCGCATCTTGTTCACCACTTCAAAATCAGATTTTTTTTAATATTATAGTGTCATTTCTGCCAATTCAAAATTATTTTTCTTCTACAGATTCCATGAACGTACATTGTGGGAGTTAAACTTGTTTACCAGAACAAAACATGGCACCTAATCATCGAATTTGTTTAATTTGCTTGCATTATAATTCAATAATCATGGTTAAATTCAAAAGCCTAGCGTCTGTGGAAAATTAATATCTAATGGTCACTACAAAAAAAAATTGGATTAGCGACGGTTTAGACAGTCCAACACATAACGGTGGAACCCGGGCTCTGATACCATGTTAAGATTTGAACTTGGACCTAACTCAACCCCAAAAGCTAGCTCAAGGGGGGAGGGTTGTCCAAGCCCATATATACAACTCCCAGGTTAATTATCCAACACCGTTGCCAAAAGGGTAAGGCGACGGTTTTAACGACAGTTTGGCTAACCGTAACAGGAGGCGTCGTCGCATTCAAAAAGCGACGATTGTTCAACTCCCGTTGTTATATAGTGACGGTTTTTATGAAGAACGCCGTCGCTATATTTGCGACAGTTTTAATACCGTCGCAAATATAGCGACGGCGTTTATATAAACACCGTCGCTACTTTAAGCGACGGTTTATATTAAACCGTCGCTATATTAAGCGACAGTGATTTTAAATCCGTCGCTATATTAATCGACGGTTTTTTTTAAAAACCGACTGCTTAAGTAGCGACGGTGTTTATACATAAAATTCATATAAAAAAATTACGAACGAATATCGCACTAAAAAAACTACTAATAAATTTTCTGTAAAAAAAAAAAACTTTACCCTAATTTGCACGAAGACATGCAGCTTTATGTAACGGAAGATCGCACCGACGAGGAAATCTACAAAATATTTTACGAAAAATTGTTAGTACAAAACAAAAAAATCGAAACTTTGAAAAAATGGATAAAGTTTCGCTACTACCGGATAGAGGTGAAAAATCGTTTTAGAAAATGTTCGCGAAGCTCGGTATATATAGAATTATAGCGATGGTTTTTCGAAAACCGTCGCTATATAGCGACGAGTAAAGAAAACCCGTCGCTAAATGAGCGACGGTAATAGGAAAACCGTCGCCGATCTAAATCGGCGACGGTTTGTGCAAGAAAACCGTCGCTTTTTTACCTTGCCCAAACCGTCACTATAGCGACTTTTTTATTAAAACCGTCGTCTATTAAATTAAGCGACGGTTTATGAAAATTTGTCGCTATAATAGCGACGGTAGGATACAAGACCGTCGCACGTGGTGACGTGTAAAATACCCGTCGCACAAAATGGCGATGGGTTTGTGGAACAGTCGCAATAATAGCAACGGTGTATTGTAAACCGTCGCTAATATAGCGACGACTTTAATAAGACCGTCGCTATTATAGCGACGAGTTTAATTAAACGGTCGCCGCTATATAACGACGGGATATAAAAACCGTCGCTATTTGAGCAACGGTTTTACTAAAACCGTCGCTAATCCTTCCGTTTTTTTGTAGTGGGTGTACATTTTTCCAGGGACTAAAATCTACTCCTGATTTCTGAGACTTAATTCCTCTATTTTGCACAAAGGATATAATTGTAGATATGATTATCAGTTGATGAAGTGTTATGCGTTGCTTTAAAAAAATTAATTATTTACTAATCACTTGAATATAAATTTTAATATGGTACAAGCTCTAATTGTTCAGACCATTGCTAATCAGCGATACAAAAACATAAAAAGTGCACAAATGTGTTCCTCGGAACTTGAATTCATGGGAAGAACCCGTAAGTTTGAACAACACAATTATTTGTAATCTCCTTTACTAAAACCGTGATTCGGTTTAAGTAACGAGAACAAATTGGTTGTTTACTTGGAGTTCGGATGCATTTGTTGACAATTATGTTATCGTCGCGCACAAACATATTGTGAGAAACATTACATTTTTGTGACATGTTCATTGATGTTTGAAATATCAAAATTATATTTACAAAAATGAGTTGTTATCATCCTTATTGTCTATTCATATACTTGAATTTCTTTTGTTAGTCTCTCGATGTAATCATCTATTCAGCTATCTTGTGAATTAAATTGATTATCATATTTAAATATCTTAAAAACTCGAAGTTACAAAATTATAAATACATCAACTAAATTCTCAAGTAAAAAATGTTATATATATTGAAATCCTATCTACATTAACGAGTTTTCAAAGCTCTTTGATGACACTAATATTTTAAATGCTCTTACCGATTGTTTAATGGTTCATATTACAACTAATATTTAAGTTAAAGTTGTCGCGTTCGTAAAACCATTAGCGTCAACTATATCATTAAGTGAGGCACCTTTACAACCACTACCCTGATTTATTTATGGATGTTCTTTTTTCGAATTTATGATAACAAATTTATGGAGTAGATCTATGATTAAATTTTAAGATGAACATATACGTTATGTCCGATTTGAGACTTGTTATTAAAATTCTTGTAATGCCCGGAAATGTAATCCTAGTAATCTATAATTATTGATACATAATTTGATACGATTACGATGGGATTAACCGAGACATGAATTAAATTGTTCATGTGAGATTATATGTGCGAGAGCCGAAGGTCTCGCGCATATGCGCGAAGAGTAGTCACGCATATGCGCGAGTAAGGCAGTAGCCCATGATGCAAGACAGTAGCATCGGCGCACATGCGTGACTTTATGCGCGCACATGCGCGAGAGGTCCAGAAAGGTTGGCGCACATGCGCGACTTGGATTCGCGCACATGCGCGACACAACCCGAGAGTTGTGAAGAATTACTCACGCATATGCGCCGATCAGGGCGCGCATATGCGCGAGGCGAGGTGCCAGTCACGCGCCAAGATTTAGTGTCTCGCGCATATGCGCCGATAGATGTCGCGCATATGCGCGAGACGTGTTGCATGAAGGGTGCGCCATTTGCCTTGCTGCATGTAAGTGTATGTATATGTATATATATATATATATATATATATATATATATATATATATATATATATATATATATATATATATATATATATGTGTACATACGTTTAAGCTTCAGAAAACGGAATTCCAGGGGAAACTTTGATCCTTAATATTCGAATTCGATTCGCGAGAAATCCGTCCGTCTGATTTTGAATCCGACTTCGGTATCGAGTTCCTAGCAACGTAGGCTACAACTGGACATAAGTTTTACAACGTTTTGACATGTTTTGGAATTATGATATTTTCAGAATTGAATGGAACTCATATATGTTGTTCTTGACATATTAGAAATCATAGAATCGAAGTCAGATTAAGAAACGGACTGATTATGAATTGTTATGATTTTCTGAAGTTAATTGATTGAGATATGATATCAGATTGTATTGGTATCGATTATGAATTGAGGGAATTGTTATCTGGTGATGTGGTATTGACGGGGATACTGAGTTTGTACCGTTATGCCGATGATTTGAATTAAATCCAGATTAATCAGTTTCGGTGTTGAATTGAGATTAGAATATTGATATTAGTATTCTCGTTATGTCGTTTCAGATTTGCAGAGACAGTCTTGAGTTCAGAACTGAGATTGCTTCAGACCGAGACTACAAACGAAATGTATAATTCAATGTGGTATTGGGAGATCGACTTAAGTCGGTTTAGACTTGAGTTTCCCTAAATCACATACTTTATTTTATTGCATTGACATTTGCAGTGAATTGACTGATGTACTTGTTTTCTTGAATTATAGATGACAGGTGTTAGACAAGTAATCTTGTGACAGAAGTGCCTGATAGTGGTGGTATCGTCACGGGCACATTTCACGATGTCTCCAGATAGGATATTAGCGATAGAGCTACAGTCCATGACGGTTAGGTCAGGACACCGGATGTTTGGTTATATCGAGTAAATAGAATTGGAATTCTTCTATTACGGAATTCGATATAGGAACAAGCATATTTGGTTATATCGAGTAATGGAATCACTGTTCCTTCTATTACGGAATTCGATATAGGAACACCACATCTGGAAACCGGGATCCCTACACTAGGATCGAGTCTAGTATAAATTATAGAGTTACGAGCATTGTCGACAGTCTGTGATTGATTATGTTTCAGATTTTGATACATATTGCTTTTACCTGTTACATGCTGTATATTTGTTTATATGATTGCATGTTTCGTTGATTTATACTGGAATTATATTCTCACCGGAATTATCCGGCTGTTGTCTTGTCTGTATGTGTACATGACAACAGGTGGGACAGGACCAGGGTCCAGGAGATGAAGAGAGAGATCGTGATTAGAGTGGAGACTACGGACTTTGATTATGATGTATAATAGGGTTTGAACACTTGACATTAGTTGTTAAGCCTTAGTTTAGTTTGAATGCATGTAGTACAGGACTTGTATTGTATTTTATACTGATATGTATATGAGTTTGATTTCACTACGTTCCGCATTTAAAAAAAAATAAAATTTAGACCCTGTTTTATAATTGATTAATTAGTCCCAATGATGATTAAGAACTGGATTAGCGTCCGGGTCCCCACAACAGGTGGTATCAGAGTGATAGATCCTTTAGACTGAAATATGAGCTAGTGAGCGGGGTAGAATGTGTTTTCTTTCCTGCTTTTGATTGCTAGCATGATTTACTGCTTTATAATACATTTTTATCTGTTTATCTGACTTGATTTGGAGACATGTGTTATTGAGAACGAATCAGAGCCGATTTTGGATCAGCAGTAAGATGATCAGAGGAGGACTGAAATAGAACTTTGGTTTGGGGTTGCTAATCCTTTTGGTTTCAGATATGCCTCCGAGAAGAATACCAGAACAAGGGAGTACATCGAATCCTCCCATGGATGTGACACCCACACCAATGGAGAAATTATTGAAAAGATTTCAGTCATTCCATCCACCGACTTTGAAAGGTACGGAGAATTCCGTGGAATGTGAGTGTTGGTTGGATAACATTGAGATGTTGTTCGAGTCCTTAGAGTATACTGATGAGAAGAGGGTGAAATTGATCGGACACCAGTTGCTGGATGTTGCTAAAACTGGTGGATCACAGCGAAACGGGCATTGGAACAACGAGGTACGGTCATTACCTGGAGTGTATTTAGGACTGAATTTTATCAACGGTTCTTTCCAGTTTCTTATAGGAAGGACAAGGGAGCTGAGTTTGCAAACTTGAGACAGGGCCAACTAAACATTGAGGACTATGTGGCCAAGTTCTCTACACTGCTCCGATTTGCTCCCCATGTAGCTGAACATGATGAGGCCGTTGCTGACCAGTTCATAAATGGCCTGAATCCTGAAATCTTTATGTTGGTAAACACTGGGAGACCGAACAATTTTACTGACGCACTGAACCGAGCTAAAGGAGCTGAAGCCGGTTTACTGAGACAGAGAGAAGCTTTGTTTGAGCCTCCAGTACTGGCACCACATCAACCACCTCCTAGATTCGAGAGTGGTAGTGGTGGCAGGAAGAAGGATTTCTTGAAGGCTAGAGGGAAGCAGTTCAAGAAATCGGAAACTAGCTCGTCCAGTTCAAGTGGCTCGAGACAGACTGGTCAGGGCCAGAGTTATACAGGACCATACTGTAGCACTTGTGGAGGGAGGCATTCCACAGAGCAGTGCCGAGGAGTGGTTGGTAGCTGTCGTATCTGTAGACAGCAGGGACACTTTGCCCGAGTGTGTCCACAGAGGAGTGCCCAGGGATCACAGGCAGCTGAGTCATCGGGATCAATGGCTCAGGCAGGTAGACGACCATCTGCCGGTCATTCTTTTCAGCCAGCACCGTCTACTCAGTCACAGCTGTAAGGACCGTCTTTCGTATTATCGTAAATCCTGTGTGATTATCGATAATTAATGAAATTTTCATGTGATTGTGTATTTGATGTATATCGTGACAATGAAATTGAGAAATGAATATTGAATATGAATTGACGTTGTAAGAGCTCGATTGGAGAGGCCGACGCCAATGCAATACCAAAATCAACATTTGGTACAGAACATGTGGCGCCCGAGCGGTAGAAAATGACCGTCCGAGCGCCAGTGTAGAATATGAGAGTGTTCGGGCAGAACTTGCGGCGCCCGGGCGGTAACTTTTGACCGCTCGAGCGTGGCATAAATCACACTCGGGGGCAGAACATCTCGCGCTCGGGCGCGAGAATTCTACCGCCCGAGCGCGAGAGGCGGTGGGAGAAGAATAAATTCTTTTTTCCTTCCTCCGTCAATGTTTATCGTATAATTCGAGAGGCTTCGAGAGAATTCGATTTTCTTTCTTCCGATTCGACTTCGAAACGTCGTCTAAACGCGAAATAAATTATATATTTGTGATCGTCGAGTTGAGGACTTCTGACGGAGGTAATTTTCTTCTAGTTCCAGCAGTTCTAAATATCAAAGTGCTGGAATAGCATGTATTTGAAATTGAATTTCTGATATGTAGTAGAATAACCGACAAGAAACTCATATTCGAAGTCGGAATTGAATTATGATATGATTTTGATTTGATATGAATTTTTGAAGTTTCAAATGATATTTGAAACTCATATTAATGATTTTGGAATATGTTATTGATTGGAATGAGTATGTTATTGATGTAGATAAAGTGTAATATCAATATCTTCAGGCTACATCAACTGGAACGAAGAATTGAGGTATGTTGCGACCGGGTAACATACGACATGTATCTGTATTATATGATATATGTCGGATTGATTGGATTGATTGAATGAGATTATGTGTCTATATGCCCTATTTGTGATTTATGTGGCATACATGACATTGAGATTTGAGATATCGATGTATAGAATAAATGCTTTGTTAACACACATCATTTTATGCATACATCGATACATGACATGCACGTTGAGCTATGATCCTTGGATACCTTGATATGATTGGATTGGATTCCGGGGTTTGTGAACACAATCGCTATGCCGGTATTATATGACCCGTAAAGCATAGACAATTGTGGCCCCATATGATTGTATATGAGATGTGGGATTTGATGGCGCTTTGCCGACGCTATCATACTTTGATTCCCATATCGGCCGGTGTGCCAGCTCGAGCATTGATTTGATAGCGATTCGATTGATTCTGACATGTGCTCAGTGGATGGGCATTTGACCCGATACCTCCACGACATACATGCATTGCATACCATATATCATTGTTTAGATATCTGTGGTATATATGATTGGTTGTTCCATACGGAGCTTTGCTCAGCCCCAAGGGGGGCCGTTGTTGTCTTTGTGTGTGGACAATGGCAGGTACTCCAGGATATCAGGAGACCGGAGAGGGTACTTCTGGAGGGAGCCACAGCTTGGGCTGAGGTTTATGTTTATGTCTTGTTCCCAGTGTATATGTATATGTATCTATATACCGGGGCATGTCCCGAGGATATGATATGTTTGTATGTGATTGGCTTTGATTAGTGTGGGCGTGTTTTATGAGTTGAGATGAAATACTATTTTTAGTATTATAAATCTAGAAAAGATGTTTTGGGCTCGTTGTAAAGAAATTCTAAACTCGTTTTCCGCTGTGATTAATTAACCCTAATCAGATTGCCTTGTAATAACGATTAGGAGCTAAGGGCCCCACACTAGATGGTATCAGAGCATAGCTGGGAATGCTCTATTGAGTCTTGTGTACACTTGAATAGGCACGAATGAATTGTGCGCATGAGTTTGATTTATTTGTGTTACTTGCTCTTATTTGATTTGAATTGAGTAAGTATTTGATGAGATTGATGATATGAGATGATGATGATGTGATATTGATATGAAATTGTGATATTCATCTTTTAATTTGTAGATGGATCCCACAAATGAAACTGCGAGTAGCAGTACTGAGAGAATTGTTGGGAAATTTGAAGGATTGTCCATGGATGTTGTAATGGCTCGATTCCAGGATCTGAAACCACCGAGGTTCTTTGGCACTGAGAGTGCTGAAAGAGCTGAGGCCTAGCTGAAGGATATCGAGCACTTGTTTAATATTGTGGAATATTCTAAGGCTCGGAGACTGAAACTTGCTCTTTATCAGTTGAAGGACCGAGCTAAGTCTTGGTGGGAAGCCGCTGAGATTGGACTGAAAGAAGTTGGGATTGAAGTCACATGGGATGTCTTCAAAGCTCAGTTTTTGGAGCAGTATTCTCCTCCTTCTTATTATACTGCCCAGGAGAATGAATTCAATAATCTGCAGCAAGGAACGATGTCTGTTGCAGAGTATGCTTCAAAATTTTCTACTTTATTGAAGTATGCACCTCACGTGGCTGGGAATGCGAGGGCAAAATATAACAGGTTTGTAAATGGTTTACATCCTGCTTTATATACATATGTTGTTTCTGGATTGCCTACCAGCTACGCAGAGGCAGTGGAACGAGCTAAGGCAGCCGAGGCTGGACTTAGGTGAGGAGGTCCACAGTATACTCCTCCACCACCGGTGTCAGCTCAACAGCCTACTTTGCGGCCGAGAGGTAAGAAGTTCAAGAAGACTGGTTCTGTTTCCTCGTCTTCTTTGAGCTCTAGTGGATCACAGAGAGGGAGTCCTGTGATTGCTCCCTACTGTAGCCATTGTGGAGGTAAACATACTATTGAGCCGTATCGAGGTATGTTTGGCACTTGTTATTAGTTGATGGACCCAAGTGGAATTTTTATGGCAAAGGTTCCCAAGCCAAAATTCCATTGGTATCTTCCTTGGAAATGTCCCGATTGTTGGCTGGCGGAGATGAGAGTTATCTTATCTACGCTATTGATATTTCGAAAAAGGAGTCTTCTTTATCTGAGATTCCTGTTGCGAAAGAATTCCCGGATGTATTTCCCGATGAGATTCCTGATTTTCCTCCTCATCGAGAAGTTGAGTTTGGTATTGATCTTGTGCTGGGGACTGCGCCTATTTCGAAAGCTCCCTATCGCATGGCACCATTGGAATTGAAAGAATTGAAAGAACAATTACAGGATCTTCTCGATAAGGGATATATTCGACCGAGTGTATCACCTTGGGGAGCTCCGGTTTTATTTGTTCGAAAGAAAGATGGTACTATGCGAATGTGTATCGATTATAGGCAGTTGAATCGGGCTACTGTGAAAAACTAGTACCCACTTCCTCGTATTGATGATTTGTTTGATCAGCTTCAGGGTACTTCTGTATACTCGAAGATTGATCTTCGTTCTGGGTATCATCAAGTACGTGTTCGAGACGAAGATGTACCCAAAACTGCTTTTCGTACGAGGTATGGCCATTATGAATTTTTGGTTATGCCTTTTGGTCTTACGAATGCTCCTGCTATTTTTATGGATTTAATGAATCGTGTCTTTCGAGATTATCTTGACCGATTCGTTATTGTGTTTATCGATGACATTCTTGTCTATTCGAAATCGAAAAAAGGAGCATGCTGAACATCTGAGACTGGTACTTCAGACTCTTCGTACTAGTCATTTGTATGCCAAATTGTCCAAATGTGAATTCTGGATGGACAAAGTGGTATTTTTGGGCCACGTCATTTCGAGACATGGCATATCTGTTGATCCTTCGAAGGTCGAAGCTGTGTTGAATTGGCCAAGACCTACGAATGTTCCTGAGATCCGTAGCTTCATGGGTTTAGCGGGATACTATCGTCGTTTTATTGAAGGATTTTCGAAGATAGCTAAACCTATTACTCAACTGACACAGAAGAATCAGCGATTCATTTGGTCAGATGAATGTGAAGCTAGTTTTCTTGAATTGAAGACGAGATTGACCACAAGCACTTGTGCTTACTATTCCCTCAGGTACCCGAGGATTTGTGGTTTGTACAGATGCGTCTGGTAAAGGTTTAGGCTGTGTTCTGATGCAACATGGCAAAGTGGTTGCTTATGCGTCTCGTCAATTGAAATCTCATGAAACTCGTTATCCTGTTCATGATCTCGAATTGGCTGCCATTGTGTTTGATTTGAAGATTTGGCGCCATTACTTGTACGGAGAAAAGTTTGTTATATATTCGGACCATAAGAGTCTGAAATATCTCTTTTCTCAATCTGATTTGACTATGAGGCAACGCAGGTGGATGGATCTCCTGAAGGATTTTGATTGTGAGATTCAATATCACCCTGGATCGGTGAATGTTACTGCGGATGCCCTGAGCCGTAAAGTTTATGATTCTGTTTTAGCTTCTGTCAGTGTCGCCAAGGTACATGAGGATATATGTACTTCTGGCTGAACTTTTCACTCGAATTGGAATTCTGTCACTGTCTCATCATTGCAAATTGAGCCGAATTTGATATCGAAGATACGAAAGGCCCAACGAAGCGATGCTCAGATCCAAAATTCGAAAGAACTTGTATCGGCTGGACATCAGTCTGGATTTCAGATTTCTTCTGATGGTTCTTTACGACTTAATGGTCGGCTGGTAGTTCCTGATGACTCTGATTTGAGATCTGCCCTTCTTCGAGAAGCACATTGTAGCAAATACAGTATTTACCCTGGAGGTCGAAAAATGTATTTGACATTGAGACCTCAATTCTGGTGGAAACGTATGAAGAAGGACATTGCTGAGTTTATTTCGAAATGTCTTGTCTGCCAGCAAGTGAAAGCCGAGAGAATGAAACCTGGAGGATTGCTCCATAGTCTTGAAATCCCGAAATGGAATTGAGAACATATTGCTATGGATTTTGTGACTCATTTACCTCGTTCGCCCAAGGGCTGTGATGCTATTTGGGTCATTATTGATCGGCTTTCAAAATCTGCGCATTTCATTCCGTATGAGCGGACTTATCCTTATAAAAGAATGGCCCGTTTATACATTGAGAATGTTGTGAGACTGCATGGTGTGCCAGTCTCAATTGTATCTGATCGTGATCCCAGATTTGCTTCTAAATTCTGGGGTAGTTTTCAAGAAGCGATGGGTACGCGTTTGGCTATGAGTACTGCTTATCATTCTCAAACTGATGACCAGACTGAGCGTACTATTCAAACTTTAGAGGATATGTTGCGTGCGATTGTGATGGATTTCCGAATGGGATGGCAAGATGCCTTGCCATTGGTTGAATTTTCGTATAATAATAGCTTTCAGACGAGTATCGGTATGGCACCGTTTGAAGCTCTATATGGGAGACGATGTAGTTCACCGTTATTCTGGGATGAGATTGGTGAGAGACAATTGACTGGACCTGAAATGATACAGGAAATGAACGATAAGGTTCAGTTAATTCGGCAGCGGATGAAAGCTGCTTAGGATCGTCAAACGAGTTATGCGAATAAACGAAGACGACCCTTGGAATTCCAGAAAGGTGACAGAGTGTTTTTGAAAATATCTCCCTTTAGAGGCACTGTTCGATTTGGCATGCGAGGGAAGTTATCTCCTCGTTATGTTGGTCCATACGAGATTCTCGATCGAGTTGGTGATCTTGTGTATCGATTGGCATTGCCACCAGCTCTATCTGCTATTCATGACGTGTTTCATGTTTCTATGTTGAGGAAATATGAACCTGATCCATCACATGTGCTTGCGCCTGATGAGGTTGAACTGGATCCTTCTCTTTCCTATGTTGAACAACCTGTTCGCATTATGGATCGAAAGGAGAAGATATTGAGAAATAAATCGATTCCTCTGGTACGAGTGCAATGGACACGACATGGTGTTGAAGAATCGACGTGGGAATTGGAGAGCAAGATGCGAGATTCGTATCCGCATTTGTTTGATTCTATGACATCTGTTCCATTGTATTCGATGTATTATGATCATTTTTCTGATTTTAGCTTTGATATGTACTATAACAGGATGACATATATATGTTTGCCAATGTTATGTATAAGTGATGTTTGAGATTTCGAGGGCGAAATCTTTTAAGAATGGGAGAAATGTAAGGATCGTGTATCGTATTATCGTAAATCCTGTGTGATTATCGATAATTAATGAAACTGTCATGTGATTGTGTATTTGATGTATATCGTGACAATGGAATTGAGAAATGAATATTGAATATGAATTGACGTTGTAAGAGCTCGATTGAAGAGGCTGGACAGCCAATGCAATACCAAAATCAACATTTGGTACAGAACATGTGGCGCCCGGGCGGTAGAAAATGACCGCCCGAGCGCCAATGTAGAATATGAGAGTGTTCGGGCAGAACTTGCGGCGCCCGGGCGGTAACTTTTGACCGCTCGAGCGCGGCATAAATCACACTCGGGGGTAGAACATCTCGCACTCGGGCGCGAGAATTCTACCGCCCGAGCGCGAGAGGCGGTGGGAGAAGAATAAATTCTTTCTTTCCTTCCTCCGTCAATGTTTATCGTATAATTCGAGAGGCTTCGAGAGAATTCGATTTTCTTTCTTCCGATTCGACTTCGAAACGTCGTCTAAACGCGAAACACATTATATATTTGTGATTGTCGCGTCGAGGGCTTCTGACGGAGGTAATTTTCTTCTAGTTCCAGCAGTTCTAAATATCAAAGTGCTGGAATAGCATGTATTTGAAATTGAATTTCTGATATGTAGTAGAATAACCGACAAGAAACTCATATTCGAAGTCGGAATTGAATTATGATATGATTTTGATTTGATATGAATTTTTGAAGTTTCAAATGATATTTGAAACTCATATTAATGATTTTGGAATATGTTATTGATTGGAATGAGTATGTTATTGATGTAGATAAAGTGTAATATCAATATCTTCAGGCTACATCAACTGGAACGAAGAATTGAGGTATGTTGCGACCGGGTAACATACGACAGGTATCTGTATTATATGATATATGTCGGATTGATTGGAATGAGATTATGTGTCTATATGCCCTATTTGTGATTTATGTGGCATACATGACATTGAGATTCGAGATATCGATGTATAAAATAAATTTTTTGTTAACACACATCATTTTATGCATACATCGATACATGACATGCACGTTGAGCTATGATCCTTGGATACCTTGATATGATTGGATTGGATTCCGGGGTTTGTGAACACAATCGCTATGCCGGTATTATATGACCCGTAAAGCATAGACAATTGTGGCCCCATATGATTGGATATGAGATGTGGGATTTGATGGCGCTTTGCCGAAGCTATCATACTTTGATTCCCATATCGGCCGGTGTGCCAGCTCGAGCATTGATTTGATAGCGATTCGATTGATTCTGACATGTGCTCAGTGGATGGGCATTTGACCTAATACCTCCACGACATACATGCATTGCATACCATATATCATTGTTTAGATATCTGTGGTATATATGATTGGTTGTTCCATACGGAGCTTTGCTCACCCCCAAGGGGGGCTGTTGTTGTCTTTGTGTGTGGACAATGGTAGGTACTCCAGGATATCAGGAGACCGGAGAGGGTACTTCTGGAGGTAGCCACTGTTGAGTTGAGGTTTTATATTTTGTTCCCAGTATATACGTATATGTATCTATATACCGAGGCATGTCCCGAGGATATGAGTTGTTTGTATGTGATTGGTTTTGATTACGTGTGGGCGTGTTTTATGACGTGAGATGAAATACTATTTTTAGTATTCAAATGAAATGATTTGGGCTCATTGTAAAGAAAATTTAAACTCGTTTTCCGCTGTGATTAATTAACCATAATCAGATTGCCTTGTAATAACGATTAGGAGCTAAGGGCCCCACAACAGCAGAGGCCTGAAGGAGGCCAGACAGTGAGCCAGCCTCCGAGACAACAGGCCCGAGTTTTTGCTTTGACCGAGTAGCAGGCACAGGATGCACCTGACGATGTAGTTGCATGTAACTGTTTTATTTCTGGTTATCTTGCGTATGTATTGATTGATACTGGTACATCTCATACTTTTATATCTGAGAGATTTGCATTAATGCATACATTGCTTGTTGAGTCCTTAGCCACTGTAGTATCTGTCACGTCTCCGTTAGGAACATGTTTGATATCAGTAAAATCTGTTAAATCGTGTATACTGCATTACGATGGATATACGATTGAATTAGATTGTATTGTGCTTGGGTTATCTGATTTTGATTGTATTATCGGTATCGATATGTTAACCAAGTACCGAGCTACAGTTGATTGTTTCCACAAGATAGTTCGATTCTGACCTGAAATGGCTGAGGAGTGGAAATTTTATGGTAAGGGTTCTCGTGCCAGAATTCCTTTGATATCTGCAATAAATATGACTCGATTATTGCAGAAGGGAGCGGATGGATTCCTAGTATATTCAGTTGATTATTGAAGTCGAGCCCATCATTGGCGGACTTGCCAGTGGTGTGTGAGTTTGCTGATGTATTTCCGGATGAGATTCCTGGATTGCCTCCGATTCGAGAGATAGACTTCAGCATTGAGTTGATGCCAGGAACAGTTCCGATTTCGAGGACTCCATACAGGATGGCACCGATCGAATTGAAAGAGTTGAAAGAACAGTTGGAGGAATTTACTGGCCAAGGGGTATATCAGACCGAGTGTATCTCTTGGGGTGCTCCGGTACTGTTCGTGAGAAAGAAGGATGGGTCGATGAGACTTTGTATCGACTACAGGCAACTGAACAAGGCAACAATAAAGAATAACTGTCCATTGCCTCGTATTGATGACTTATTTGATCAGTTGCAGGGTTCTTCGGTGTATTCCAAGATCGACTTGAGATCTGGATACCATCAATTGAGAGTCAGGGACTCTGATATCTCAAAGACAGCATTCAGAACCAGGTATGGACACTATGAATTTATTGTCATGCCTTTTGGGTTAACGAATGCACCGGCGGTGTTTATGGGATTGATGAACTGCGTCTTTCAGAGATATCTGGATGATTTTGTTATCATATTCATCGATGATATTTTGATTTATTCGAAGAATGTGATGGAGCATGCTGAGCACTTAAGAACTGTGTTGAGAATTTTGAGGGCGGAGAAGTTATATGCTAAACTGTCGAAATGCGAGTTTTGGTTGAAACATGTGATATTTCTGGGACATATTATATCCGGAGACGGGATATCCGTTGATCCCAGTAAGGTTGAGGCAGTGATTTCTTGGCCGAGACCGACATCAGCACCCGAGATTCGCAGTTTTATGGGTTTGGCAGGATATTATCGCAGATTCATTAAAGATTTTTCGAGTATTGCGAAACCAATTACACAGTTAACTCAGAAAAATGCTCCATTTGTTTGGTCTGAAGAATGTGAGACCAGTTTTCTCGAATTGAAGAAGAGATTGACCAGTGTGCCTGTGTTGACGATTCCTTCAGGTACTGGTGATTTTGTCGTTTATTGTGATGCATCTCACCGCGAATTGGATTGTGTTTTGATGCAGCGGGGGCATGTGATTGCTTCCTCGAGACAGCTGAAACCCCATGAATCTCGTTACCCAATTCATGATCTTGAATTGGCAGCCATAGTCTTTGCATTGAAAATATGGCGACATTATTTGTACGTTGAGAAATTCGAGATTTATTCTGATCACAAAAGCTTGAAATATCTGTTTTCACAATCAGAGTTGAATATGAGACAGCGAAGATGACTGGATTTATTGAAGGACTTTGATTGTGAGATTAAATATTATCCAGTGAAGTCCAATGCAGCAGCTGATGCACTAAGTCAAAAGATATGTTCTTTATCCTTATCGACTATGGGTGTTTCGAATTTGAAAGAAGACTGCTGTTTGTCTGGATTAGCTTTTGGAACGGATTGTCAGCCTCTGAGATTATGTGCGATTGAGCTGAACCAGAATTGATAGTGAGAATCAAAAAGGCACAGAAGGTTGATCAGAATATACAGAATTCGATTGCAATGGTCAGGGCTGGTCATCAATCGGAATATCGAATTTGTGACAGGCATTTTGTATGTGAATAATCGTCTGGTTGTGCCAAATGTTTCAGAATTGAGACAACGAATAATGACAGAAGCGCACAACAGGTATCCTGGTGGCAGGAAAATGTATAATGATTTGAAGACACGGTATTGGTGGAAACAGATGAAATCTGAGGTTACTGAATTTGTAGCCAAGTGTCTGAATTGCCAACAGGTGAAAGCTGAAAGAAAGAAACCAGGAGGGTTATTACAGGGTTTGTCGATTCCTGAATGGAAATGAGATCACATTTCCATGGATTTTGTGACACAATTACCAAGATCCTCCCGAGGTAATGATGCAATTTGGGTCGTGATTGATCGATTGACCAAATCTGCATGTTTTATTCCATACAAAATGACGTATAGATATGATCAGATGGCTGATATCTATGTCCGAGAAGTGGTTAGATTGCATGGAGTGCCGAAATCGATTGTTTCAGACCGAGATCCTCGGTTTACTTCGCACTTCTGACAGAGTTTACAGCAGGTTCTTGGTACGAAGTTACATCTGAGTACCGCGTATCATCCACAGACCGATGGACAGTCAGAGCGGACTATCCAAATACTGGAGGATATGCTGAGAGCCATGGTGCTTGATTTTAGCAATAATTGGCAAGATGCATTGCCTCTTTGCGAGTTTTCGTACAACAATAGTTATCAAACGAATATTGAGATGGCTCCATTCGAAGCGTTGTACGGAAAGAAATGCAGATCCCCTCTTTACTGGGATGATATCTCTGAAATTTCTGAGACTGGACCTGATATGATCAGAGATATGACTGAAAAAGTGAAATTGATTCAGAAGAAAATGAAGGCAGCTCAGGACCGACAAGCCAAATATGCCAACCTCAGAAGACAACCGTTGGTATTTGAGGTAGGAGACCGAGTATTCTTGAAGATTTTTCCTTTCAGAGGTGTTTTCAGATTTGGCAAGAAGGGGAAATTGTCTCCAAGATACGTTGGTCCATATGAGATTCTCGAAAAGATAGGAGATCGTGCCTATCGACTTGCTTTGCCACCTTCATTATCTGGAATACATGATGTCTTTCATGTATCGATGCTGCGGAAGTATCTCCCTAGTGATTCTCATGTGATTCAGCCAGACGAGACCGAGCTGGATGAGACATTGAGTTATGTCGAGAAACCGATTCGGATTATCGATCGTAAAGAAAAACAGCTCAGAACAAAGACGATTCCTCTTGTGAAAGTGCAATGGACTCGTCATGGCGTGGAAGAAGCGACTTGGGAGACTGAATCTGACATGAGACAAGAATTCCCAGCATTATTTCAGTGATGTAAATATTTGTTCAGTTTGGATTACATTCCTTCTGTATGATATGATTTGACTATCTGTGATTTCGAGGACGAAATCGTATCTTAGGGGGGGAGAAATGTAATGCCCGGAAATGTAATCCTAGTAATCTATAATTATTGATTTATAATTTGATACGATTACGATGGGATTAACCGAGACACGAATTAAATTGTTTATGTGAGATTATATGTGCGAGAGCCGAAGGTCTCGCGCATATGCACGAAGAGTAGGCGCGCATATGCGCGAGTAAGGCAGTAGCCCATGATGCAAGACAGTAGCATCGGCGCACATGCACGACTTTATGCGCGCACATGCGCGAGAGGTCCAGAAAGGTTGGCGCACATGCGCGACTTGGATTCGCGCACATGCGCGACACAACCCGAGAGTTGTGAAGAATTACTCGCGCATATGCGCCGATCAGGGGCGCGCATATGCGCGAGGCGAGGTGCCAGTCACGCGCCGAGATTTAGTGTCTCGCGCATATGCGCCGATAGATGTCGCACATATGCGCGAGACGTGTTGCATGAAGGGTGCGCAATTTGCCTTGATGCATGTAAGTGTATGTATATATATATATATATATATATATATATATATATATATATATATGTACATACGTTTAAGCTTCAGAAAACGGAATTCCAGGGGAAACTTTGATCCTTAATATTCGAATTCGATTCGCGAGAAATCCGTCCGTCTTATTTTGAATCCGACTTCGGTACTGAGTTCCTAGCAACGTAGGCTACAACTGGACGTAAGTTTTACTACGTTTTGACATGTTTTGGAATTATGATATTGTCAAAATTGAATGGAACTCATATATGTTGTTCTTGACATATTAGACATCATAGAATCGAAGTCAGATTAAGAAACGGACTGATTATGGAATTGTTATGATTTTCTGAAGTTAATTGATTGAGATATGATATCAGATTGTATTGGTATCGATTATGAATTGAGGGAATTGTTATCTGGTGATGTGGTATTGACGGGGATACTGAGTTTGTACCGTTATGCCGATGATTTGAATTAAATCCAGATTAATCAGTTTCAGTGTTGAATTGAGATTGGAATATTGATATTAGTATTCTCGTTATGTCGTTTCAGATTTGCAGAGACAGTCTTGAGTTCAGAACTGAGATTGCTTCAGACCGAGACTACAAACGAAAGGTATAAGTCAATGTGGTATTGGGAGATCGACTTAAGTCGGTTTAGACTTGAGTTTCCCTAAATCACATACTTTATTTTATTGCATTGACATTTGCAGTGAATTTACTGATGTACTTGTTTTCTTGAATTATAGATGACAGGTGTTAGACAAGTAATCTTGTGACATAAGTGCCTGATAGTGGTGGTATCGCCATGGGCACATTGCACGATGTCTCAAGATAGGATATTAGCGATAGAGCTACAGTCCATGACGGTTAGGTCAGGACACCGAATGTTTGGTTATATCGAGTAAATAGAATTGGAATTCTTCTATTACGGAATTCGATATAGGAACACCATATTTGGTTATATCGAGTAATGGAATCACTGTTCCTTCTATTACGGAATTCGATATAGGAACACCACATCTGGAAACCGGGATCCCTAGACTAGGATCGAGTCTAGTCTAAATTATAGAGTTACGAGCATTGTCGACAGTCTGTGATTGATTATGTTTCAGATTTTGATACATATTTCTTTTACCTGTTACATGCTGTATATTTATTTATATGATTGCATGTTTCGTTGATTTATACTGGGATTATATTCTCACCGGAATTATCCGGCTGTTGTCTTGTCTGTATGTGTACATGACAACAGGTGGGACAGGATCAGGGTCCAGGAGATGAAGAGAGAGATCGTGATTAGAGTGGAGACTACGGACTTTGATTATGATGTATAATAGGATTTGAACACTTGACATTAGTTGTTAAGCCTTAGTTTAGTTTGAATGCATGCAGTACAGGACTTGTATTGTATTTTATACTGATATGTATATGAGTTTGATTTCACTACGTTCCGCATTTAAAAAAAAAAATTAGACCATGTTTTATAATTGATTAATTAGTCCCAATGATGATTAAGAACTGGATTAGCGTCCGGGTCCTCACAATTCTCCTATTTTAATACCAACTCAATATTTTCCTTAACTATTTTCAATTTTATAAATTCTTTGTTTTTCCATATTTTTTTTACTTTGTTAAGCATAATGTCAACTTGAAATAGACTACAAATATAAAAGTAAATAAAAAATTACTATAACCAAAATATTATGGCTTTTAAAATTAAATTATTAAATAAGACCTAAACAATATGAACATATGATTAATAGATCTTGATATAAATATAAATGCTTATATGTTGGACTACAGAGCTAGGTAAGACACCTCAAGAATTGAGGTGCCGCCCTTACCTATATATATATAAACACATTACAATCCCCAAATAGTACTTGGGTTTTTTTTTTTATCAAAATCCTAGCCCATTTAGAATGCAATCACAATGGAAATGCGATGGGCCTAGGCCCAAACGAATGTGAGAGAGCTTCTCTTTAAATCCACCTAGGGCTTCTCATATTCACGGCACTCTAGTAAAATTGAATAGATAGAAATTTGCGTATTCAATTTCAGAACTTGAGTGACAAAACCTAATCAGCTTTGTGGAATTACAGATGGAGGACATTACGTTGCCGATTCTATTCGAGCAGGCTCAAAAGATTCACCAAATCAGCCTCCGATTCTTCAATCGAATAGGTTTTAGAGTGACTGTGTATTAGATGTGTGTTATATTCTGCTATCTTTTCCTTTGAGTATTATTTCATGTATATGTTTCATTTTTAATAATTATTGTCAGGAAACTGTGAGAAACGGTTGCGAGCTTTTGAGGAAATGCGAGGATATGATTGAAAAGTTGGGGTTATTTTCATCTAATGAGACGAAGGATGATATCACTACTAACAACCTCAAATATCTTCTTGTAGGTGTTGAATATTTTTTTAATCTTCATGAAAGGCAAAGTAATCTAAATGGATGAATGTTCTGGTTTTGTTTTCCGCTTTAATCTTTAAACTCACTTTCTTGCAAATGTGATAAAAAAAACGTGAGCTGATTTTCGTTTCTGTGATAATCTGATGTATTGGTCGTGTCTGAAAGTTATCATTTAAAAGTATTTAACTCATGGTCTTTGATGCAGGTTCCATATTATCTCGGTGAGCTAACAGAAAAAAATTCACAGGAGAACCGGATTCAGATTCTTAAAGCTTCACTAGCCAAGCTAAAGGTACTAGTTTTAGATTTTGGTCACACGATAAGGCAATGTGCTCAAGGAAGCTATTGATAATTTTTTGAATGTTGAATTTTCATTTGGCCATATTCTAGGAATTTATTTCATTTTGTGAAGCTATGGAGCTAGTACCAGAAGATGAACTGGAATCATCTATGCAATCAAGGAGCAATTCATCTGCTGATCAAAGAGCTAAGAAGGTTGGCATTCTTCCTCGGACATGTTTCATTGAACTTCATAGTTCCATTTGTTGAATAAGTGATAGTACACCTCTGCATCTAATACTTGGGATTTACTTCAGATTGCTCTGTTCAAACGCACAAAAGCTGCCGAGTCAAAATTGCTTGAAATAAAGGAATGGAAGGAACGTCGTGGGCGCTCAACTAGAGCATCTGCACTATCTACTCCCATAGAGAGGGGGGAACAAGATTTAGAGGATGATGACGGAGAAGAGGAAAGGGAAGTAAGTTGTTTATGGAGAATTCATTTAATCAATGTGATGTTCTTTATAGAATAGGTTTCTAGCGTGAGTTACATTGTGTCTCCTGGCTCTTCTTAATGCCAAAAGCACATAATATACAATTTTATGATGCACATTTCACTGGTGCTTGTAATTAGAATACATGTGGTCAATCTATGTAGCTGCTCTGAATCATGATAAAGAGGAAGAATTCAACATTTTATGGTCGTAATAACTTGAACAGACATATCTGGACTGAGAATTCTACCTCTATTTAACACCAGCACTTTCTTGTTGGCTTTAAGGCTTACTTTTTGCTGGTCATTTATTTTTCCTCTGTGTCACAGTAATATGAGGAAAATTCACGCTCGCTATTGCCTATGTCACCATCTGATACGTGCTTTTCTATTCTATTTTGAAGCATAAACATGTTAAATTGTTTGTTATAACACATTTTTCATGTAAATTTTAGTGATTACATTGATTGTGAACTGATTTAATAAATCGTAATGTTGCATTTTCTATTTTTTTTCAAATAATCTAATTCATATCACGGGTGTCAATTCGAGTGGGTTGGGTGGGGTTGAGCAAAAGTATTATTCAAAAATTGCTCAACCCAAACCTAAACCCGAATCAAGCCATCAACCCATATAACTCGATTTTGAATTTTTTAAAGAAAATTAAATAATACTTTTTGTTGTGTGTACATATTGGTGTTTTGATGATTTTTGTGTGTGTAATATGTAAACTACTTGTAATAAACACTGGTTTTACAGTCTTTTATCACCTTGCTTGTATATATTATCTGGAATTTTCTTAACCTTCTGAAATTTAATATTAATTGAATAAATATTTGATTTAGGATTCGACTGTAATTAAAACCATACCGGCATGAATCGCGACGCTACCATACAAATTCAAAAAGGAAGCGTATTTGAAAGGACGCGACCTCAAACCGTACATTTTCCCGATCAAAAGTAGTATTTTCAGCCACAATCACCTCATCAACCGGCGCGGAGTCGGCCACAGCCGCAGCAACGACAGGCCTTAGCTGCGGGCTTGAAATCCAAGTCACCCTGGTCGTTCAGCCACGAAGCAGCCACAACCTGCACCACACCAATGTTGCTACAGTTCCGTCGTGCCTTGTTGCTCAGCTGCCTAACGAAATTTGGTGGGAATTTCTAAATCCTCGAGGAAAGTCCGTAGACCGACATCGCGCCGTGGAGCATCGGAGGCTTGATTTTCCTACCGGACGGTGCAGCAGTCCGCGTGCAATCAAGATCGGAGCGGCACTCGAAGGCCGGAAACGCCATTGCGTAGCTTGAGATGGCCGGTAGGGCTCGAAATGGAAGATTAGCCGATTATTGAGTATATCGAGCAGGAGACGCGATACTCGTCTCTCCTCTTTATATGCATAAAAGAAAATAAAAGAGAAAACCGAATGCTGTAGGTGACACAAGCGTGGTTTATTGACAGCACAGACTTTTGCTGTGTTGGAGAAAGAATGGTAGGCCACGTGTATTTTAGATGACTGAAAACCCTACAAAAATAGGCCCATTTCAACTTATTCATGCTTTCATATATATTATATTATGTAGATTAAGGCTGAGCACCTTATAAAACTGCCAAAGAGGACACCAATTTATTTATTTCCTTTTTTGCCCCTGATCATCTTTGTTTAATTTGATCCGACATCTTTCAGCCCATAACCCCCCATCGGCCCACGGGCAAACCACTGCTCTTACGCGATCGAGCGATCAATCCCATTTCCCCTTCTCCGTAAAAAACCTCAGATCAAATATTTCACCGTCTCTTCTACAATCCCATTTTGTTCTTTTTTCACAAAAAGATTATTGGAAAAAAAAAAACAAAAAGAAGAAGAGATCTAACAGGAGTGAGGGTTCGTGACAAAGGCACAAGTCTTGAAGAAATCAATAATGAAACATTGGATCTGGTACAATTGTTTTCCCAGTTTGATTCTTGATTATTCAACGAAATATTGAAGTGGGATTTATGATTTTTTGTTTTGTTTCTGCTTCGAATTGAATCTGTGACGAAAATCCGATGATTTTCCCTGTTATTTCATTATTGCGTTTTTGGAGATTCGTTTTATTTGCAATTTGGGGATTGACTTTTAGTGGAAATGTTTTTTTTATCATGTGATTCCATAAAAAAAGGTGTGAATTCATATCACCAAAAAGTTTAATCCCTTATTTTTAACCTGTGAGTTGAAAATTCTGAAAGATTTTAGCTTTGCTGACTTAAACAAGAGTTTTTTTGGAAGGAAAAAAAAATTTCGCATCCTTTTATATATAAACACAAGTAACCAAAGAATAATCTATGGATTCAGTACCCACCTTTTCCTTTAAATCAGTGTTTACTTTCATAAGTTTTGCCTCTTGCGTCATAAAACAATTAGGGTAGCCAATTATCAAGCATCACAAATAAATAGATTATTATTGATCCTTGATCTCAGTTTATACCTGTTGTTTTAGCTGATGGATCTGTTCTTGAAATAAAGCATTCTGGCCAAATAAAAAATAAAAAATAAATAGAATTCCAGATTTCATCCATATAATAAACTATGATCAATATGCATGTCACATTATGGTTCATACAATTAAATGTAATTGAATATAAAAACATATATTATAGCATATGTACTAGACGATTACCACAACCGAATACATGAATGATAATTCAAATTGATATTGTTATGAAACGAAAACAAATCGATACTGTAACTAATGGATATGGATTTTATACACAATGACATTAACGAGATCACCTTCCTAGCCCTAATTTTGCATAAACTTTTTCCCAACTGTTCTTCCACATGTACCAACTATTTAATAGAACACGAATCTATATTTTCTCCCAAGAGTTTTCTGCAAATATTTGTGCAATCATTAGATGCTTTGCTTTCAAGTTTCCGTATGATTTTTCCATACCCCCTCATTAATTGATTTTATATTGATTGCAAACAGATTATACTAACAACCAAAACCTACTGACTTTGCTCCCAACTCCTTTATCGAGATAGCAGAAGGCTCAATCGGACTCACCATTGACCGAATTACTCATCTGGAAGGCCAACAACTGTACATGTTTGATAAGTTGCAAATTCAAATGGAGTTTTACTTTACTGTCTTAACAAGGAAAAATAAGTACAAAAGAAATCAAAAAAAAGGAACAATCCACATTGCATTCCAGAAGAGTACAACTTTTAGTTTCAGGGATTTTCACCATAATTTTTCTATTCCAGTGCAGTTTGGACATCACAAGTTTAAATACATCACATAAATGCACTAAACCGTTCATTATTCCTCTGAGTTTGCATTGCATTCACTCGAGTTAGAGCAATCAATGCTCCTTCACCTCAAAAAGGCCATCTGGACCTGCCTTCACAAAATGTATTTTAGATAGACAGTTTCACAGTAGAAGCATAAAAAAGGACTACTTTATTTTATAACATAAATGTCCCATTAAACTTTGCTCGGATGCACTTATTCAAGCATTGTGAGCGCGACCCACATGCTGAAATTCTATTATGTTGAAAGGACAGTAATAAGGCCTGATTGAATATTTGTAGTTGCAATTGAGACTCCACGAAACATGCTTTTCAGACTGGTCGTGTTGATACTATCCCAAAGAAATAAAAAAATCACACCACACAGACACATGTACAATTACGTCAACCACTTCGATCTACAATAGGGGAATTTAGAACAAAGAGTATGAAATACAAAGGAAGTCTGACGCTAAAAATTAATAATAAGAAGTAGAAGAAGACGACACAGAAGAAGCCCAAGGTTAGGATTCGTTTGATTCAACATAATGATCATTTAAAGATAGCTTGATACAATAGTTATGATTGAGCTTAGAAAATATGTCCTTTGCGAAATCCTTCAATAAATAGATTACAAGAGTCTACCTCAATTATCCCATAATCATGGTTTTATAAATTTAAATTAAATATATGTTTTTGGTAATGTTGATAACATATACTTGGTAACTGCGACTGCTTCAGCTTGAATGTCCTTATTTCAAGGACAATCTTGGTTGTACTGTTCATTGGTTGTTTGAAACTCAAATAACAAGTGAACTTATGAAAATTCAATTTATTTGTCGATTGTCTTACTTATTGATGCTTTTCTTTATGATTATTTTTACTTCCTTCAGCATTTTGATACAATTGATGGCAACAATATTGTGCAATTTATGTATCTTGATCATATTTATTTTTGGTTTAGCTTCGCGAAATTCGCTTCAATCTTTCAAATGTTATATCTCAAAAATGTTTCAACTTTCTTTCCTTTGATTTTGTCGGTAAAGATCTTTCACACAAGACTTTCTTTCCTCTGCAATTTTTTTTTGACTTCACGAATTTCGAATAACTTTTTCAAATAATGTAAGTTTCCTTCCACTTAATCTCACTGGTTTTTCTTGGTTTTCATTTAACATGTAACGATGGTTTATACATTTTTTGGGTTATTATGTTATTTTATTTCTTGAGTCATTGAAACTTAAACATGTCTACACCAATATCTAAGAGTTGCCTTCTAAATATTGTCAAAGGTTTAAATACTATTTAGCTTCAATTTCTTCTCCTTCTAAATATCGTCTACTTACAATATTTCGGTTTTTTGGACACATAAAAGGAGTTTGCCAATTTCTACTTTATTTGTAATATATTTATCGAAATCCTTGCAGTAGTTTATATTTTGTTTTGTCATATCGATTTTTTATAGCACACTTTAATAGATCATTCTATTTATTTTGTTTGTTTAAGTTGTACTATGTTATTATTCGATAAAATGAATAATTTCTTACTATGCTTGCCCAAAGAGTGTTTAGCTTTTGCATAAAATGCTTAAAGATATCTACAACTTGATTTTTTTTTCAATTTATTAAATGAACGTAGAAGATAAATTTTAGGTTTTGATATTCAATAAATTTTAGTTCGATGATATTCTCATGTTTTTTAAGCAATATTTTGACTATTTGTTTAATTATTTTATATTGAATTCTATCATTGTTTCACATTAGATGATATTACTGTTTCAAAAAAATATTATTTTTTATGATCAACATCTATATCATTTAAGGTAACAAGTTGAGTTGGACCTATTTTTTTAAGCTTTGGAATCTCTTGCTTTTCATGGATCAAGTACAAATTAACATAAAAAGTAATACTTTTCATGGATGACCCAAATAAGATATCTGTCTAACAAAATACAACCGTGAGACCGTCTCACACAAGTTTTTGTATCACATATGGCCACATACACAATTTGTTTCTTTAGTAGAATCTCTAAATTTTTCAAAAAAAAAATATTTTACTTTGAATTTTTTTAATATATATGCACATAGTCAAATTAAAATGGTATTTGATTTTTTTACAAAGAAAATTTAAAATGGTATTTGCTCAAGAAAATATTAGCAATACATCCATATTGTTTTGGATTATTATTGATTCAGTCTCTCATTTAGGTCGAGATGCCAAAACGGTCACCTTGTGTTTTTAAAGTTGTCCGGTTAAATCCAGCATCAACGGACACTCCAAAAAATCGAACCCAATTAAAACCCTTTAATAAAAAACCCAAATTGAGATTCAATATTCACCCATTTGAAACCCTCGACCCTGATCTCCTCACGACCTCACCCACACATCGAATTCTCATCCGGAGATTCTAAACCGTAGCTTGTGAAATCGGCGAGGCAGCAGAAGCAGGAAAATTTGCGACTCAGCAGGTAAAATCGACCCTTAAACCTGAAAAATCGTATTAGATAGCTCACAAGTTTTTACATATCTAAAAAGTTGCTTAAATACAAAATTTAATTTCAATGAGATAATGGAGACTACACGGTTGTACCCGAGGAGCTTGAAACTAGGATTTGTATGATTATGGCGATATGATACAAAAGTGCAACCATCAGAGGTGCATG
Source organism: Primulina eburnea (assembly GCF_022965805.1). Classification (NCBI taxonomy): domain Eukaryota; kingdom Viridiplantae; phylum Streptophyta; class Magnoliopsida; order Lamiales; family Gesneriaceae; genus Primulina; species Primulina eburnea. The sequence continues at coordinate 10,115,437 of NC_133116.1, forward strand.
GTTATGGTCACTCCAACCCCTTTGGTGGAATCGGATTTCATAAGGAATGGAATAACCTGGTTCTCATCGTGTGTATGGGAGGGAGAATCAGGGATTTTTTTTAAGAAGGAGATCTGGGGATTTTGAGTCTCAATTTGGCGTATTTCCAACATATCATCAAACCCATTTTCACCCAAAAAAAGGAGAAGAAAAAAATCTAAACCCTCGAATTTCAAATTTTGAACGTTCATTAATTTACTTAGTCACATACACAAAGTTCTTGAAATCTTGTCTGATTGAAATTCGAGTATTCAATTTCAGAACTTGAGTGACAAAACCTAATCAGCTTTGTGGAATTACAGATGGAGGACATTACGTTGCAGATTCTATTCGAGCAGGCTCAAAAGATTCACCAAATCGCCTCCGATTCTTCAATCGAACAGGTTTTAGAGTGACTGTGTATTAGATGTGTGTTATATTCTGCTATCTTTTCTTTTGAGTATTATTTCATGTATATGTTTCATTTTTAATAATTATTGTCAGGAAACTGTGAGAAACGGTTGCGAGCTTTTGAGGAAATGCGAGGATATGATTGGAAAGTTGGGGTTATTTTCATCTAATGAGACGAAGGATGATATCAGTACTAACAACCTCAAATATCTTCTTGTAGGTGTTGAATATTTTTTTAATCTTCATGAAAGGCAAAGTAATCTAAATGGATCAATGTTCTGGTTTTGTTTTCCGCTTTAATCTTTAAACTCACTGTTAGTAGTGAAGCCCAAGTCTCCTACCTTGCTGGTCTGGATGGAAGCCCAAGTCCATATTTTTGCTGGCTTCATCTTTGGGCCCAAGTGGTGTACTGTGTACGTTTCCTAAGTCCATTTAGAACTCTTATATATTACCTGGGCTCTTGGGTTGGGGGAAATATAATTTTTTCAACACTCTCGATTCTTCTGGTTTTCTCTTGGTGCGCCTTCTTTCCCAAAAAGGATACTCTCCTCTCCTCTGTACTCCTAGGGTTTGATCGGCTCTCCGGTTGATCATCTTGATCATCAGGCAGTAGCGGTATTGCTTTCTTGTCTGCGCTTCCTTGTGAGAAGCAGGTTGTGAGACCGTGTTTACTAGGGTTCATGTGCGTTGATGTCTGAGGTATCTTGTGACAGAGAGTACCGAGATATCTGAGATCGGTAGTGCATTGGCTTGAGTCTGAGCTCGTTGTGAACGTAGATCGGCGTTCCTTTTCTGGTTGAACCACGTATTTGGTTGTTTCTTCCCTTTTCTCCTTTTATTGTTAGTTTACGGTTTCAGGTTTGTATGTATTGCGAAATCCTTACAGTGGTATCAGAGCCAGGTTTGGTTTCTTGGTTCGGTTTCTTGACTTCCGTTGAGAACTAGGATTTCGGTACCTTACTGGTTGATATTCTCGTTTATGAGTTCTTTACCGGTTGACTGTTCTTGTTTCAGTTCTTGTCCCAAGATTTGTTCGGTTCTGTGAGTCTTACTGTGTACAGTGTCTTGTTCTCTTTAATTTTGGTTTTGTCTTTTGGTGCTTGCGAGGCACTGCCATGGCATCAAGAGTTGAGACACTCCCATTTGATGGAAAAAGGGGACTTCGGTTCCTGGAAAAAGAAAATGAAGGCCCTACTGTCCTATAACAAGGTGCTGATTGCTCTAGAAGTTGATGAGAAAAGGTGGTCCGATGCTCAGAAAGCAAAGAAGACTGAGATCAATGAGATTGCTTACAATCTTATTGTTCTCAGTCTTTCCGATGCCATCCTGAGACAGGTAGATGGCTGTGATGACCCCATAGCCATCTGGGGTAAACTCGATTCCCTATATACCACGCTATCTGCTTCTCATCTCATATATTTAAAGGGTTCTCTGTTTTCTTATAAAATGGACAGTTCTAAGTCTCTTGATGATAATCTTGATGAATTTTTGAAACTGACTTTGCTCTTTAAAGGGACTCAGCAAGAACTTGATGATTCTAGCCTTGCTATGATTCTGTTAAATTCTTTGCCTGAAAAATATCAGGTTGTTAAAGACTCCTTGCAATACACTGGGGTAGTTCCTAAGCTTGAATTAGTTGTGAATGGGCTTAGGGCTAGAGAACATGAACTTAAGACTCAGAAAAGAACAGGGAACAATCTGTTTGTTAAAACCAATAAGGTAGAAACTATTTCTAATGACAAACCCGGAAAGGATAAGAAGAATAAGAAGAAAGAAACTAGAAATTGTCACTTCTGTGGTAAAAAGGGTCATCTTAAAAAACAATGCTATAAGTTTCTTTCTACTCAAAAAGGAAAAGATAAGGAAACTAAAGGGTCTAATGTTGCTTGTATATCAGGAAGTCATTCTGATGTGTAGGAGGTTCTGAATGTTTCTGATATTCCTATTAGTGACCGCTGGATTCTTGATTCTGGCTGTTCTTTTCACATGTCTCCTAATCTTTCTTGCTTTGAGAACTTGAATGAATCGTGTAATGAAACGGTGTTCATGGGAAATAACAATTCCTGTAAAGTTAAAGGAATTGGTGATGTACTTCTCTGTCTTGATAATAATAAGAAGATTAGGCTGACTAATGTGAGATATATCCCCTGTTTGAAACGTAATCTGATCTCCCTTGGTACCCTAGATGATATAGGTTGCTGTTATAAAGCTGAAAAATCTTTATTGAATGTTTATAAGGGTGACAAGTTAATCTTGTATGGTTCAAAAGTCTCTGGCCTGTATATATTGAATGGTTCTCATGTAAATACCTGTGCAAATACTGTTGTTAGTACTAATCCTGCAGATACACAAAGATGGCATCTTCGGTTAGGACACATGAGCAACAAGGGGCTTCAAGTACTCCACAACAGTGGAGTACTAGGAAAAGATTCTTTTTCAGAAGTTCCCTTTTGTGAAACTTGTGTGCTAGGTAAACAACATAGGTTTAAATTCATTAAGGGTACTCATTTATCTAAGTCCAAACTGGAATATGTGCATGCTGATTTGAGGGGCCCTGAAAAGAGTCCCTCACATGGTAATAACAAGTATTTCTTGTGTATTGTGGATGATTTTACTCGTTATGTTTGGACCTTCCTTTTAAAAACTAAGGATGAGGCTCTTGAAAAATTTAAAAGCTGGAAAACCTTAGAGGAAAATCAAACTGACTGTAAAGTCAAGATTTTGAGAACTGATAATGGCTTAGAGTTTTGTAACAATGAGTTTGACTTGTTTTGTTCTGAAAATGGTATTTTAAAACATAGGACTGTTCGGAACACACCACAACAAAATGGTGTTGCTGAAAGAATGAATAGAACTCTATTAGAAAAGGTTAGGTGCTTGTTGTTTACTGCTGGTTTACCTCGGGGCTTTTGGGGGGAAGCCCTATATACTGCCACCTACCTTGTCAATAGGAGTCCTAACAGTTCTATAGCCTTCAAAACTCCCTTAGAACGATGGACTAACAGGAAACCTAGCCTTAGTCACCTTAGGATCTTTGGCTGTGCAGCCTATGCACACACCAAAGATGGTAAGCTGGATCCCAGATCCTTAAAGTGTGTCTTTCTAGGCTACCAACAGCAACATGGGACTAAGGGATATAGATTGTGGGATAGAAACACTAGAGGTGTCAAGATCATTGTGAGCCGAGATGTGATTTTTAATGAAGACTCTTTTCCGTGTAAGCTGCAGGACAATGCTGCTAAACCAGAGAGTGAGAACTTGAGAGATGCTAAGACTACACCTTTTGAGGTGGAGACTCAACAAGGGGCTGTTCTTGGTGACATTCCCTTAGGGGATAATCATCATAGGGATAATGAGGCTGTGGATAATGAGAACCCAACACCTGAGGTTAATGATGGTGAAGAACCTGTGGACCATGAGGTAGAGGTTCAGGAACTAGTTCATGATGAGTTAAACAACTATCAATTGACTAGAGATAGGGAACCCCGGGCTAGGAGACCTAACCCCAGATTCACCTATGCTGATTTAGTTTATACAGCACTCATAGCAGCTCAAAATGTCCAGTATTCTGAGCCAAACACCTATAAAGAAGCCATAGAGTCTAAGGACAAAAATCAGTGGATGAATGCCATGATAAGTGAGCTTGAGTCTCTTAAACAAAATAAAACTTGGGTGCTCGTTCAAAAGCCTAAAAATCAGAAAGTTGTTCAATGTAAATGGTTGTTTAAAATCAAAGAAGGTCTGAATCCCAGTGATCCACCTAGATTTAAAGCTAGGTTAGTTGCTAAGGGATTCACTCAAAGGGAAGGCATTGACTTTAATGAGATTTTCTCCCCTGTTGTTAAATACAAAACCATTAGAATTATGCTTGCTTTTGTTGTCCAATTTGATCTTGAACTTGAACAACTAGATGTTACCACTGCCTTCTTGCATGGTGATTTGAATGAGACTATTGTGATGGCTCAACCTGAAGGTTTTATTGATAAAGATCATCCTGATTTTGTGTGTTTGCTGAAAAAGTCATTGTATGGCTTAAAACAGTCTCCTAGACAATGGTATATTAAGTTTGACTCATTTGTGATTGGAATTGGCTTTAAAAGGAGTAGCTATGACAGCTGCTTCTACTATAAATCTGTTGATAACATCCCTTTGTATTTACTGTTATATGTTGATGACATGCTATTGATTAGTAAGTCTATGTCTCTTATTACTAATATGAAAAATTCTCTTAGCTCTGTGTTTGACATGAAGGATCTTGGCCATGCTAAGAAGATTTTGGGGATGTATATTGAAAGAGATAGGGAAACGAATTACCTAAAGCTGCATCAAACACCTTACTTAAGGAAGGTGGTATCTCTGTTTGGTAACACTGAAACTAAACCTGTTAAGTTGCCATTAGCTAATCATTTTATACTCCATAAGGGTCAATGCCCTAAATCTGATAGTGAGTTAGCTAAAATGCAAGATAAGCCTTATGCCAATTTGATTGGATCTCTCATGTATTCAATGATCTGTACTCGCCCTGATTTATCATTTGCTATATCAGTGCTGTCAAGATACATGTCTAATCCTGGTATTGATCACTGGCGTGGTTTGAAATGGGTTTTGAATTATGTTAATTCTTCAGTGGATATTGGTTTGGTCTATGGTAAGTCAGATGTCCTTAATCTTAAAGGTTATGTTGATTCTGATTTTGCTGGGGATCGTGACTCTAGGAAATCTACCACTGCTTACTGTTTCATGCTAGGGAATAGTTGTATTTCTTGGAAATCACAGCTGCAGCCTTTAGTAGCCTTATCCTCTACTGAGGCTGAATATGTTGCTATGTGTGATTGCATTAAAGAATCTGCTTGGCTACATGGTTTGCTATCTGAAATTGATGTTATTTCTGATACTCCTACTGTACTATGTGATAATCAAAGTGCAATTCATCTTAGCCGGAACCCTGTTTACCATGATAGGACTAAGCATGTAGATATAAAATTCCACTATGTTAGAGACATGATTGCTGCAGGTAAAGTTAAGGTTGTGAAGGTTCCCACCGAGGACAACCCGTCAGACATGGGGACTAAGATTGTTCCAGCCCCTAAGTTTAGACACTGTCTTAATCTACTGGGCATGGGATAATCTCCTACCTCGGGCTGGTTTAAGAGCGATGATGATACTCATGAGCCATTTAATGCACTATTTTGGATCGATGATAGATTGGAGACTTCTGCCTCAAGGTGGAGTATGTTAGTAACGAAGCCCAAGTCTCCTACCTTGCTGGTCTGGATGGAAGCCCAAGTCCATATTTTTGCTGGCTTCATCTTTGGGCCCAAGTGGTGTACTGTGTACGTTTCCTAAGCCCATTTAGAACTCTTATATATTACCTGGGCTCTTGGGTTGGGGGAAATATAATTTTTTCAACACTCTCGATTCTTCTGGTTTTCTCTTGGTGCGCCTTCTTTCCCAAAAAGGATACTCTCCTCTCCTCTGTACTCCTAGGGTTTGATCGGCTCTCCGGTTGATCATCTTGATCATCAGGCATTAGCGGTATTGCTTTCTTGTCTGCGCTTCCTTGTGAGAAGCAGGTTGTGAGACCGTGTTTACTAGGGTTCATGTGCGTTGATGTCTGAGGTATCTTGTGACAGAGAGTACCGAGATATCTGAGATCGGTAGTGCATTGGCTTGAGTCTGAGCTCGTTGTGAACGTAGATCGGCGTTCCTTTTCTGGTTGAACCACGTATTTGGTTGTTTCTTCCCTTTTCTCCTTTTATTGTTAGTTTACGGTTTCAGGTTTGTATGTATTGCGAAATCCTTACACTCACTTTCTTGCAAATGTGATAAAAAAAACGTGAGATTATTTTCGTTTCTGTGATAATCTGATGTATTGGTTGTGTCTGAAAGTTATCATTTAAAGTATTTAACTCATGGTCTTTGATGCAGGTTCCATATTATCTCGGTGAGCTAACAAAAAAAAATTCACAGAAGAATAGGATTCAGATTCTTAAATCTTCACTAGCCAAGCTAAAGGTACTAGTTTTAGATTTTGGTCACACGATAAGGCAATGTGCTCAAGGAAGCTATTGATAATTTTTTGAATGTCGAATTTTCATTTGGCCATATTCTAGGAATTTATTTCATTTTGTGAAGCTATGGAGCTAGTACCAGAAGATGAACTGGAATCATCTATGCAATCAAGGAGCAATTCATCTGCTGATCAAAGAGCTAAGAAGGTTGGCATTCTTCCTCGGACATGTTTCATTGAACTTCATAGTTCCATTTGTTGAATAAGTGATAGTACTCGTCTGCATCTAATACTTGGTATTTACTTCAGATTGCTCGGTTCAAACACACAAAAGCGGCCGAGTCAAAATTGCTTGAAATAAAGGAACGGAAGGAACGTCGTGGGCGCTCAACTAGAGCATCTACACTATCTACTCCCGTAGAGAGGGGGGAACAAGATTTAGAGGATGATGACGGAGAAGAGGAAAGGGAAGTAAGTTGTTTATTGAGAATTCATTTAATTAATGAATGTGACTAAGTAAATTAATGAACGTTCAAAATCTGAAATTCGAGGGTTTGGATTTTTTTTCTTCTCCTTTTTTGGGTGAAAATGGGTTTGATTATATGGTGGAAATACACCAAATTGAGACTCAAAATCCCCAGATCTCCTTCTTAAAAAAATCCCTGATTCTCCCTCCCCTACACACGATGAGAACCAGGTTATTCCATTCCTTATGGAATCCGATTCCACCAAAGGGGTTGGAGCGACCATAAACATGCACCTCTGATGGTTGCACTTATGTATCTGTAGTAGCCCGAATTCCAAATTGGGTAATTAACGGATTAATGGTAATTAAGAAGGTTTAATGTGTAATTTTGACCGTGGTCATGATCGGACGGACCGAAGATGGTTCGGTAGCACCGAAGAGTTCGGACGATCCGAAGTGGGTTCGGTGGATCCGATCATGAGGTGTCAAGAGCCGATGGACACGTAGAAGTTCGGATGATCCGAAGTGTATGCTCGGTGGATCCGATCATGAGGTGTCAAGAGCCGATGGACACGTAGAAGTTCGGATGATCCGAAGTGTAGGTTCGGTGGATCCGATCATGAGGTGTCAAGAGCTGATGGACACGTAGGAGTTCGGACGTTCCGAAGTGGGTTCGGTGGATCCGAACATAGCCTATAAATAGTGCTCGGATTTCCTCATTTTGCATTGCAAGTTCTTGAAGTTGTGTCTCATATTTGAGAGGTTTGGAAGGTTTCTAGGGTTAGTTGTCGGTCGAGCGATAGCCAAGAGCTGCCAGGATTGGTAGTGTAGCGACGCCTGAGTTACGAGGCAATCGACATCAAAGGGCTGTCGACGGACGAAGGTAAACCCTAAACCTTTGGTAGTACTGGTTTTGCTAGTTGAGCATGGTAGTATTGTTCATTGGGTATGCTTTTGATGCGTAGGCTTGTTCTAGACCTGATTAGCGGTGTTGCGTAAGGCTAGGCTTGCTGTGATAGAGGTACGAAAGTACTATCCGAGATATCCTGGTCGAGTATACATCCTTATATGTGTTGCATGATTATCTGCTGCATTATTATATGTCATATGATGCATGCTATTATGTCACGCTGTATGATGCATGTTGCATTTCATGTTGAGCCGTATCTCCTTCGAGATAGCCTTTACTGTTGAGCTGTATCTCTTTCGAGATAAGCTATATCTTGTGGGGCCGCTCAGCCCTGTCTTGTCTTGTGGACGCATGGACACCGAGAGTACACAGTGGCCGACGGGTCGGGAGGGCTTCGGTGATCCGGGACATTTTAGGTCCACGTCTGTTCTTGTAGTGGATGCAGTGACCCAGAGGAGTATCGCGCGGCACTATCCACTTGGCGCCTCTAGACTGAGCATTTTGAGATCCTTTGTTACTCCTGTTTCTTGACTACCCTGGTATCATATCATAGCATGTGCATTTCATATAGGTTTGTATACTCATGCTTTTGTACTGGGCGTTCTTATCGCTCACGTCCTCGGTTTTTGTTTATCTTGGACACCCCATTCCCACGGGGCAGGCCTCAGGTTGGAGGGCTCAGGAAGAGCAGGAGGAGGACAGTGAGTAGCTGGTTGGTTTTCAGTGCTATTCTATTTCGATATGGTTGTACCGAATATGTTTTGAGTTGTTCTGTTTTCGATTGGGTTGTATAACTATTGTCGTTGGCCATATTTCCGCTGTTATCTCTGATTATTATTAATTAAGTTAATAGCATGCTTAGTTCTTGATTAGTAGGTGATTCTGGAACGGGTCACTACAGTATCATATCGCCATAATCATACAAATCCTAGTTTCAAGCTCCTCGAGTACAACCGTGTAGTCTCCATTTTCTCATTGAAATTAAATTTTGTATTTAAGCAACTTTTTAGATATGTAAAAACTTGTGAGCTATCTAATACGATTTTTCAGGTTTAAGGGTCGATTTTACCTGCTGAGTCGCAAAGTTTCTTGCTTTTGCTGCCTCGCCGATTTCACAAGCTACGGTTTAGAATATCCGGCTGAGAATTCGATGTGTGGGTGAGGTCGTGAGGAGATCAGGGTCGAGGGTTTCAAATGGGTGAATATTGAATCTCAATTTGGGTTCTTTTATTAAAGGGTTTTAATTGGGTTCGATTTTTTGGAGGGTCCGTTGATGCTAGATTTAACCGGACAACATTAAAAACACAAGGTGACCGTTTTGGCATCTCGACCTAAATGAGAGACTGAATCGATAATAAACCAAAACTATATGGATGTATTGCTAATATTTTCTTGAGCAAATACCATTTTAAATTTTCTTTGTAAAAAAATCAAATACCATTTTAATTTGACTATGTGCATATATATTTAAAAAATTCAAAGTAAAATATTTTTTTTTTTTGAAAAATTTAGAGATTCTACTAAAGAAAAAAATTGTGTATGTGGCCATATGTGATACAAAAACTTGTGTGAGACGGTCTCACGGTTGTATTTTGCTAGACAGATATCTTATTTGGGTCATCCATGAAAAATTATTACTTTTTATGTTAAGAGTACTACTTTTTATTGTGAATATCGGTAGGGTTGGCATGTCTCACAGATAAAAATTCATGAAAGCGTTTCACAAAAGACCTACTCATCATGGTTTCATCATAAATTGTACATATAATAAAATCCATCAAGTATGATCGAATATGATTTCAATAACTAATAATAAGTTATTAGTAATTTCAATAACTAATAATAAAATCCATCAAGTATGATCGAATACTAGCCACCGAAGCACACGCGTTGCGTGTGTCATGAATATATGAGGCTAATATATCAAACCTTCATGGTTTTACAACACCAAGACAGTAAAAAATTTTGTACTTGATCCATGAAAAGCAAGAGATTCCAAAGTTTAAAAAAATAGGTCAAACTCAACTTGTTACCTTAAATGATATAGATGTTGATCATAAAAAATAATATTTTTTTGAAACAGTAATATCATCTAATGTGAAACAATGATAGAATTCAATTTAAAATAATTAAACAAATAGTCAAAATATTGTCTAAAAACATGAGAATATCATCGCACTAAAATTTATTGAATATCAAAACCTAAAATTTATCTTCTACGTTCATTTAATAAATTGGAAAAAAAAAATCAGTTGTAGATATCTTTAAGCATTTTATGCATAAGCTAAACACTCTTTGGGCAAGCGTAGTAAGAAATTATTTATTTTATCGAATAATAACATAGTACAACATAAACAAACAAAATAAATAGAACTATCTATTAAAGTGTGCTATAAAAAATCGATATGACAAAACAAAATATAAACTACTGCAAGGATTTCGATAAATACATTACAAATAAAGTAGAAATTGGCAAACTCCTTTTATGTGTCCAAAAACCGAAATATTGTAAGTAGACGATATTTAGAAGGGGAAGAAATTGAAGCTAAATAGTATTTAAACCTTTGACAATATTTAGAAGTCAACTCTTAGATATTGGTGTAGACATGTTTAAGTTGCAATGACTCAAGAAATAAAATAACATAATAACCCAAAAAATGTATAAACCATCATTACATGTTAAATGAAAACCAAGAAAAACCAGTGAGATTAAGTGGAAGTAAACTTACATTATTTGAAAAAGTTATTCGAAATTCGTGAAGTCATCAAAGAAAAAATTGCAGAGGAAAGAAAGTCTTGTGTGAAAGATTTTTACCAAAAAAATCAAAGGAAAGAAAGTTTAAACATTTTTGAGATATAACATTTGAAAGATTGAAGCGAATTTCGCGAAGCCAAACCAAAAATAAATATGATCAAGATACATAAATTGCACAATATTGTTGCCATCAATTGTATCAAAATGCTGAAGGAAGTAAAAATAATCATAAAGAAAAGCATCAATAAGTAAGACAATCGACAAATAAATTGAATTTTCCTAAGTTCACTTTTTATTTGAGTTTCAAACAACCAATGAACAGTACAACCAAGATTGTCCTTGAAATAAGGACATTCAAGCAGAAGCAGTCGCAGTTACCAAGTATATGTTATCAACATTACCAAAAACATATATTTAATTTAAATTTATAAAACCATGATTATGGGATAATTGAGGTAGACTCTTGTAATCTATTTATTGAAGGATTTCGCAAAGGACACCTTTTCTAAGTTCAATCATAACTATTGTATCAAGCTATCTTTAAATGATCATTATGTTGAATCAAACGAATCCTAACCTTGGGCTTTTTCTGTGTGTCGTCTTCTTCTACTTCTTATTATTAATCATTAGCGTCAGACTTCCTTTGTATTTCCTACTCTTTGTTCTAAATTCCCCTATTGTAGATCGAAGTGGTTGACGTAATTGTACATGTGTCTGTGTGATGTGTGATTTTTTTTATTTCTTTGGGATAGTATCAACACGATCAGTCTGAAAAGCATGTTTCGTGGAGTCTCAATTGCAACTACAAATATTCAATCAGGCCTTATTATTGTCCTTTCAACAGAATAGAATTTCAGCATGTGGGTCGCGCTCACAATGCTTGAATAAGTGCATCCGAGCAAAGTTTAATGGGACATTTATGTTATAAAATAAAGTAGTCCTTTTTTATGCTTCTACTGTGAAACTGTCTATCTAAAATACATTTTGTGAAGGCAGGTCCAGATGGCCTTTTTGAGGTGAAGGAGCATTGATTGCTCTATCTCGAGTGAATGCAAAATCAGAGGAATAATGAACGGTTTAGTTCATTTCTGTGATGTATTTAAACTTGTGATGTCCAAACTGCACTGGAATAGAAAAATTATGGTGAAAATCCCTGAAACTGAAAGTTGTACTCTTCTGGAATGCAGTGTGGATTGTTCCTTTTTTTTTATTTCTTTTGTACTTATTTTTCCTTGTTAAGACAGTGAAGTAAAACTCCATTTGAATTTGCAACTTATCAAACATGTACATCCGATTCTTACCTTGATTGTTGGCCTTCCAGATGAGTAATTCGGTCAATGGTGAGTCCTGCACTGGAATAAAAAAATTATGGTGAAAATCCCTTAAACTAAAAGTTCTACTCTTCTGGAATGCAGTGTGGATTGTTCCTTTTTCTTGATTTCTTTTGTACTACTTTTCCTTGTTAAGACAGTGAAGTAAAACTCCATTTGAATTTGCAACTTATCAAACATGTGTAGCCGATTCTTACCTGGATTGTTGGCCTTCCAGATGAGTAATTCGGTCAATGGTGAGTTCGATTGAGCCTTCTGCTATCTCGATAAAGGAGTCAGTAGGTTATGGTTGCTAGTATAATCTGTTTGCAATCAATATAAAATCAATTAATGAGGGGGTATGGAAAAATCATACGGAAACTTGAAAGCAAAGCATCTAATGATTGCACAAATATTTGCAGAAAACTCTTGGGAGAAAATATAGATTCGTGTTCTATTAAAGAGTTAGTACATGTGGAAGAACAGTTGGGAAAAATTTTAAGCAAAATTAGGGCTAGGAAGGTGATCTCGTTAATGTCATTGTGTATAAAATCCATATCCATTAGTTACAGTATCGATTTGTTTTCGTTTCATAACAATATCAATTTGAGTTATCATTCATGTATTCGGCTGTGGTAATCGTCTAGTACATATGCTATAATATATGTTTTTATATTCAATTACATTTAATTGTATGAACCATAATGTGACATGCATAGTTGATTCAACTTCCTTTGCATTGATCATAGTTTATTATATGGATGAAATCTGGAATTCTATTTATTTTTTTTATTTTTTATTTGGCCAGAATGCTTTATTTCAAGAACAGATCCATCAGCTAAAACAACAGATATTAAATGAGATCAAGGATCAATAATAATCTATTTATTTGTGATGCTTGATAATTGGCTACCCTAATTGTTTTATGACGCAGGAGGCAAAACTTATGAAAGTAAACACTGATTTAAAGGAAAAGGTGGGTACTGAATCCATAGATTATTCTTTGGTTAATTGTGTTTATATATAAAAGGATGCGAAATTTTTTTTCCTTCCAAAAAAACTCTTGTTTAAGTCAGCAAAGCTAAAATCTTTCAGAATTTTCAACTCACAGGTTAAAAATAAGGGATTAAACTTTTTGGTGATATGAATTCACACCTTTTTTTATGGAATCACGTGATTAAAAAAACCTTTCCACTAAAATTCAATCCCCAAATTGCAAATAAAACGAATCTCCAGGAAACGCAATAATGAAATAACAGGGAAAATCATCGGATTTTCGTCATAGATTCAATTCGAAGCAGAAACAAAACAAAAAATCATAAATCCCACTTCAAGATTTCGTTGAATAATCAAGAATCAAACTGGGAAAACAATTGTACCAGATCCAATGTTTCATTATTGATTTCTTCAAGACTTGTGCCTTTGTCACGAACCCTCACTCCTGTTAGATCTCTTCTTCTTTCTTTTTTTTTTCCAATAATCTTTTTGTGAAAAAAGAACAAAATGGGATTGTAGAAGAGACGGTGAAATATTTGATCTGAGGTTTTTTACGGAGAAGGGGAAATGGGATTGATCGCTTGATCGCGTAAGAGCAGTGGTTTGCCCGTGGGCCGATGGGGGGTTATGGGCTGAAAGATGTTGGATCAAATTAAACAAAGATGATCAGGGGCAAAAAGGAAATAAATAAATTAGTGTCCTCCTTGGCAGTTTTTATAAGGTGCTCAGCCTTAATCTACATAATATATATGAAAGCATGAATAAATTGAAATGGGCCTGTTTTTGTACGGTTTTCAGTCATCTAAAATACACGTGGCCTACCATTCTTTCTCCAACACAGCAGAAGTCTGTGCTGTCAATAAACCACGCTTGTGTCACCTACAGCATTCGGTTTTCTCTTTTATTTTCTTTTATGCATATAAAGAGGAGAGACGAGTATCGCGTCTCCTGCTCGATATACTCAATAATCGGCTAATCTTCCATTTCGAGCCCTACCGGCCATCTCAAGCTACGCAATGGCGTTTCCGGCCTTCGAGTGCCGCTCCGATCTTGATTGCACGCGGACTGCTGCACCGTCCGGTAGGAAAATCAAGCCTCCGATGCTCCACGGCGCGATGTCGGTCTACGGACTTTCCTCGAGGATTTAGAAATTCCCACCAAATTTCGTTAGGCAGCTGAGCAACAAGGCGCGACGGAACTGTAGCAACATTGGTGTGGCGCAGGTTGTGGCTGCTTCGTGGCTGAACGACCAGGGTGACTTGGATTTCAAGCCCGCAGCTAAGGCTGTCGTTGCTGCGGTTGTGGCCGCCTCCGCGCCGGTTGACGAGGTGATTGTGGCTGAAAATACTACTTTTGATCGGGAAAATGTACGATTTGAGGTCGCGTCCTTTCAAATACGCTTCCTTTTTGAATTTGGATGGTAGCGTCGCGATTCATGCCGGTATGGTTTTAATTAATTCAGCATATTCTTTGATTTCGCTTTTTCTTTACTTGACTTCTCGGTTATGAAATCTCATTTGTGTGTTTCTTCTAGCATATTTTTATTTTCTTGATTATTGTGAAACATATTTGGAAGTAAAACAGTTTTTCCGATGCCTGATAATTTTAAAAAAATTCTCGGTATATTGATTATTCAGGAAAATTGTCTGTGGCATTGTAAGAACTCTTTTGCACTATTTGTTGAACGTCCAAATCCAAGATGGATTTCGTAGAATTGCTTTTGTTGATCGTCGTGGATTGTACTTTCTTTTGATGTTTACATTAATGTGTCCAGGTGAAAGATTGGGCCGTGGTATTGTTACTGACACAATTACTACCCCAGCAGTTAATACACCTGCCTATTTCTTCAAGAAATTATGTTAGGACGTCGAGAGCCAGGTTTCATTGTTGTTTTTCACCTGAAAAGTTTGATCTCGAGAATTGTATTCTTATCTGTGTGTTTCATTTCGTCGTAGGTACAAGCCTGAAATTGTTGATATCGTAGTCGGCCGTGTTATTGAGTTATTTTTTTCCCTTTTGCGTCGTTCTTGATCGCCAGATTATTTAAACACAATTTTAATGAGTATTGTTGATTTTTTATAAGACCTGGATAGACATTAACAGTGTATATTGTCTACCATATCTGGTTCCTTTACGATATGAATATGTTGTTTTATGTAAACTCTTAATGAGATCCATCAAGCGAAGCAGATTTTTTCCGTTGATATGCTTTTTTTAAGAGAACCCCAAGCGATGGGGAACTAAGGAGACTTGTCAATCGACACTAGCCCTGTCAAATTATCTCCACCATCTGGGCTTTCCATTTCTGGTAGTACAGGTGAAATGTATGAAAATGGTGTGGTTTCTATATCTTGTACAATATTATGCCTACACGCTCCACTGGAGGGAGCTTGTGTCCCATGTGGGCACATGGCTGGGTGCATGTCTTGTTTGAATGGAATTAAGGCCAAGAAATGGGGCTGCCCTGTATCTCGTTCCAAGATCGATCAGGTTATACATATATATATGTTGTTTGAATGGCATATGGATAAGATGTTACTGGTGAGTTTCATTGCTCTTGTTCGGAAGGAAATTCTATATTGAACTCGGATCAACTGGATTAGTCATTTTCCATCCCACACCGTCGCATCCTTCATATTCCATAAAAGAAAAAATATACAACGGAATGATCCAACGGTGTCAGGTGGACCATGAAACTTCGGTCTTTCATGATTTGGCTTCCTGCAAACTTTCAAAACCTTTTATTTTCCCTGCAGATTTAAATTACCTTAGCTTTAAGAGACGGATGATCAACTGTTACATGTTGTTTCTCCTTTGTAGCCAAAGATGCACGCCAGCTCGGCTCTGGCAGCGTAACTTACAAGATTGAATTCATGTTTACATAATCTGTTAGTCATTTATGGTGAACAATGCAAGCTTTTTATGAGTTATCTATGCCTCAATATTGTGATTATGCCATAAGAACTTGAAATTCAGTGCATGTATGGTAACAATGATGAAGTTTTTTTATGGTTGTGTGCTGTATAATTGTTTGTTTGTAAATTTTAAAGTAACTGGGTTTTTTTAAAAATAATTTAATTTTAAAAAACTTTTTCAAAAATAATTTAAAAAAAAACATTTTCAAAACTACTGTAATCCGCGCTCCGTGAGCGCGGACGCTGCTGACGTGGAGCAGCGTCCGCGTTTACGAAGCGCGGACGGTGGTCCATGTCAGCAGCATATTATTTTAGCGACGGAATTTATAATACAACCGTCGCTAATTTGCGACGGAATTTATAATAAAACAGTCGCTGAAATTGAATTAGCGACGGTTGTAAACCGTCGCTAATTAGCGACAGGTTATAAACCGTCGCTAAATGCATATACAACCGTCGCTAAAAACGCATAATTTCATAAGAATATGCTGCTGACATGGACCACCGTCCGCGCTAATGGTTGTATTCTAAAACCGTTGCAAATTAGCGACGGTTGTATTATAAATTCCGTCGCTAAAATAATATGCTGCTGACATGGACCACCGTCCGCGCTTCGTAAGCGCGGACGCTGTCACGGAGCGCAAATTACAGTAATTTTGAAAATGTTTTTTTTAATTATTTTTGAAAAAGTTTTTTAAAATTAAATTATTTTTAAAAAACCCAAAGTAACTCTGCTCCTTTTGCCTCTCATTCAGCAGAGGTGAGTGTATGTTTCCATGTATAATTTTTCTTAGATGGATGGTACGGTACTAGATGAAGTAGTTTATGGATAAAGTGTAATACATATGAGAGAGTAAAAACCGTATATTTTTTTTTTATATATTTATGTTCAAGATTGTCGCATCTTGTTCACCACTTCAAAATCAGATTTCTTTTAATATTATAGTGTCATTTCAGCCAATTCAAAATTATTTTTCTTCTACAGATTCCATGAACGTACATTGTGGGAGTTAAACTTGTTTACCAGAACAAAACATGGGACCTAATCATCGAATTTGTTTAATTTGCTTGCATTATAATTCAATAATCATGGTTAAATTCAAAAGCCTAACGTCTGTGGAAAATTAATATCTAATGGTCACTACAAAAAAAATTGGATTAGCGACGGTTTAGACAGTCCAATACATAACGGTGGAACCCGGGCTCTGATACCATGTTAAGATTGGAACTTGGACCTAACTCAACCCCAAAAGCTAGCTCAAGGGGGGAGGGTTGTCCAAGCCCATATATACAACTCTCAGGTTAATTATCCAACACCGTTGCCAAAAGGGTAAGGCGACGGTTTTAACGACAGTTTGGCTAACCGTAACAGGAGGCGTCATCGCATTCAAAAAGCGACGGTTGTTCAACTCCCGTTGTTATATAGTGACGGTTTTTATGAAGAACGTCGTCGCTATATTTGCGACGGTTTTATATTAAACCGTCGCTATATTAAGCGACGGTGATTTTAAATCCGTCGCTATATTAATCGACGGTTTTTTAAAAAAACCGACGCTTAAGTAGCGACGGTGTTTATACATAAAATTCATATAAAAAAATTACGAACGGAATATCGCACTAAAAAAACTACTAATAAATTTTCTGTAAAAAAAAAAAACTTTACCCTAATTTGCATGAAGACATGCAGCTTTATGTAACGGAAGATCGCACCGACGAGGAAATCTACAAAATATTTTAAGAAAAATTTTTAGTACAAAACAAAAAAATCGAAACTTTGAAAAAATGGATAAAGTTTCGCTACTACCGGATAGAGGTGAAAAATCGTTTTAGAAAATGTTCGCGAAGCTCGGTATATAAAGAACTATAGCGACGGATTTTTAAAACCCGTCGCTATATAGCGACGGGTAAAAAAGACCCGTCGCTAAATTAGCGACGGTAAAAGGCAAACCGTCGCCGATCTAAATCGGCGACCGTTTGTGCAAGAAAACCGTCGCGTTTTTACCTTGCCCAAACCTCCCCTTTAGCGACTTTTTTTATTAAAACCGTCGTCTATTAAATTAAGCGACGGTTTATGAAAATTTGTCGCTATAATAGCGACGGTAGGATACAAGACCGTCGCACGTGGTGACGTGTAAAATACCAATCGCACAAAATGGCGATGGGTTTGTGGAACAGTCGCAATAATAGCAATGGTGTATTGTAAACCGTCGCTAATATAGCGACGACTTTAATAAGACAGTCGCTATTATAGCGACGGGTTTAATTAAACGGTCGCCGCTATATAACGACGGGATATAAAAACCGTCGCTATTTGAGCAACGGTTTTACTAAAACCGTCGCTAATCCTTCCGTTTTTTTTCTACTCCTGATTTCTGAGACTTAATTCCTCTATTTTGCACAAAGGATATAATTGTAGATATGATTATCAGTTGATGAAGTGTTATGCGTTGCTTTAAAAAAATTAATTATTTACTAATCACTTGAATATAAATTTTAATATGGTACAAGCTCTAATTGTTCAGACCATTGCTAATCAGCGATACAAAAACATAAAGAGTGTTCTCAGTAAATATTTTTTTTTTAAAAGGAGAAACAGAATGTGCTCCTAAATTTGAGCTTTTTTGAATGAAACTATGTAGAAAGAGTGACAAAAATATGACTTTTTGAATTAAATTATGTAGACGAGACCAAATGGTGCAAATAAAAAGTGCACAAATGTGTTCCTCGGAACTTGAATTCATGGGAAGAACCCGTATGTTTGAACAACACAACTATTTGTAATCTCCTTTACTAACACCATGATTCGGTTTAAGTAACGAGAACAAATTGGTTGTTTACTTGGAGTTCGGATGCATTTGTTGACAGTTATGTTATCGTCGCGCACAAACATATTGTGAGAAACATTAAATTTTTGTGACATGTTCGTTGATGTTTGAAATATCAAAATTATATTTACAAAAATGAGTTGTTATCATCCTTCTTGTCTATTCATATACTTTGATTTCTTTTGTTAGTCTCTCGATGTAATCATCTATTCATCTATCTTGTGAATTAAATTGATTATCATATTTAAATATCTTAAAAACTCGAAGTTACAAAATTCATAAATACATCAACTAAATTCTCAAGTAAAAAATGTTATATCTATTGAAATCCTATCTACATTAACGAGTTTTCAAAGCTCTTTGATGACACTAATATTTTAAATGCTCTTACCGATTGTTTAATGATTCATATTACAACTAATATTTAAGTTAAAGTTGTCGCGTTCGTAAAACCATTAGCGTCAACTATATCATTAAGTGAGGCACCCTTACAACCACTACCCTGATTTATTTATGGATGTTCTTTTTTCGAATTTATGATAACAAATTTATGGAGTAGATCTATGATTAAATTTTAAGATGAACATATACGTTATGTCCAATTCGAGACTTGTTATTAAAATTCTCCTATTTTAATACCAACTCAATATTTTCCTTAACTATTTTCAATTTTATAAATTCTTTGTTTTTCCATATTTTTTTTACTTTGTTAAGCATAATGTCAACTTGAAATAGACTACAAATATAAAAGTAAATAAAAAATTACTATAACCAAAATATTATGGCTTTTAAAATTAAATTATTAAATAAGACCTAAACAAATATGAACATATGATTAATTGATCTTGAGATAAATATAAATGCTTATATGTTGGACTACAGAGCTGGGTAAGACACCTCAAGAATTGAGGTGCCACCCTTACCTATATATATAAACACATCACAATCCCCAAATAGTACTTGGGTTTTTTTTTTTTATCAAAAGCCTAGCCCATTTAGAATGCAATCACAATGGAAATGCGCTGGGCCTAGGCCCAAACGAATGAGAGAAAGCTTCTCTTTAAATCCACCTAGGGCTTCTCATATTCACGGCACTCTAGTAAAATAGAATAGATAGAAATTCGCGTATTCAATTTCAGAACTTGAGTGACAAAACCTAATCAGCTTTGTGGAATTACAGACGGAGGACATTACGTTGCTGATTCTATTCGAGCAGGCTCAAAAGATTCACCAAATCGCCTCCGATTCTTCAATCGAACAGGTTTTAGAGTGACTGTGTATTAGATGTATGTTATATTCTGCTATCTTTTTCTTTGAGTATTATTTCATGTATTTGTTTCATTTTTAATAATTATTGTCAGGAAACTGTGAGAAACGGTTGCGAGCTTTTGAGGAAATACGAGGATATGATTGGAAAGTTGGGGTTATTTTCATCTAATGAGACGAAGGATGATATCAGTACTAACAACCTCAAATATCTTCATGTAGGTGTTGAATATTTTTTTAATCTTCATGAAAGGCAAAGTAATCTAAATGGATGAATGTTCTGGTTTTGTTTTCCGCTTTAATCTTTAAACTCACTTTCTTGCAAATGTGATAAAAAAAACGTGAGCTGATTTTCGTTTCTGTGATAATCTGATGTATTGGTCGTGTCTGAAAGTTATCATTTAAAAGTATTTAACTCATGGTCTTTGATGCAGGTTCCATATTATCTCGGTGAGCTAACAGAAAAAAATTCACAGGAGAACCGGATTCAGATTCTTAAAGCTTCACTAGCCAGGCTAAAGGTACTAGTTTTAGATTTTGGTCACACGATAAGGCAATGTGCTCAAGGAAGCTATTGATAATTTTTTGAATGTCGAATTTTCATTTGGCCATATTCTAGGAATTTATTTCATTTTGTGAAGCTATGGAGCTAGTACCAGAAGATGAACTGGAATCATCTATGCAATCAAGGAGCAATTCATCTGCTGATCAAAGAGCTAAGAAGGTTGGCATTCTTCCTCGGACATGTTTCATTGAACTTCATAGTTCCATTTGTTGAATAAGTGATAGTACTCCTCTGCATCTAATACTTGGGATTTACTTCAGATTGCTCGGTTCAAACGCACAAAAGCGGCCGAGTCAAAATTGCTTGAAATAAAGGAACGGAAGGAACGTCGTGGGCGCTCAACTAGAGCATCTGCACTCTCTACTCCCATAGAGAGGGGGGAACAAGATTTAGAGGATGATGACGGAGAAGAGGAAAGGGAAGTAAGTTGTTTATGGAGAATTCATTTAATCAATGTGATGTTCTTTATAGAATAGGTTTCTAGCGTGAGTTACATTGTGTCTCCTGGCTTTTCTTAATGCCAAAAGCACATAATATACAATTTTATGATGCACATTTCACTGGTGCTTGTAATTTGAATACATGTGGTCAATATATGTAGCTGCTCTGAATCATGAAAAAGAGGAAGAATTCAACATTTTATGGTCGTAATAACTTGAACAGACATATCTGGACTGAGAATTCACCTCTATTTAACATCAGCACTTTCTTGTTGGTTTTAAGGCTTACTTTTTGCTGGTCATTTATTTTTCCTCTGTGTCACAGTATTATGAGGAAAATTCACCCTCGCAATTGCCTATGTCACCATCTGATACGTGCTTTTCTATTCTATTTTGAAGTATAAACATGTTAAATTGTTTGTTATAACACATTTTTCATGTAAATTTTAGTGATTACATTGATTGTGAACTGATTTAATAAATCGTAATGTTGCATTTTCTATTTTTATTCAAATAATACTAATTCATATCACGGGTGTCAATTCGAGTGGGTTGGGTGGGGTTGAGCAAAAGTATTATTCAAAAATTGCTCAACCCAAACCTAAACCCGAATCTAGCCATCAACCCATATAACTCGATTTTGAATTTTTTAAAGAAAATTAAATAATACTTTTTGTTGTGTGTACATATTGGTGTTTTGATGATTTTTGTGTGTGTAATATGTAAACTACTTGTAATAAACACTGGTTTTACAGTCTTTTATCACCTTACTTGTATATATTATCTGGAATTTTCTTAACCTTCTGAAATTTAATATTAATTGAATAAATATTTGATTTAGGATTCGACTGTAATCAATACACTTCATTGATCCAAAATCTAAAGTAAATTCGTAAGCAGGGAAAAAAAGAGAATTTGAAGGGAGATTAAAGTGTTATTTTTAGGTATTCCAAGTTAAAAATACACTAAATACTGCCATAGTTAAGACTCAGACAAATAATAAAAAATATATAAAAACAATTCATTGCACACCAACAAAGTTCATGAAAACATACAGAATCCACCGCCTTGCATATGAATTCTATACAATACCTACTATACACACTGAAGAAGCCTTCAACACAAAATGTTTACAACAGCAGCATAAATCAACTCGTCCTGTGCTATCACACAGATTTGATTGTCATTGGTAAAAAAAATCAACTTTACCAGCAAACGCCAAAAAACCACATTTTGCGGTCGATTTGCATCCAAAATATGCCAATGCATCTTATCTGTGTAATACAAAAACAAGACAAAAAAAACCTTTGATCTTTTTCCAAATTTGTTCAGCTGTCAGCGGTCAACGCATTTAAACCCACTGTAAACCCACAACCAAACTGCAAACAAGATGGTGCAAATGATCAGATCTAGGGACAAAACAATCCAAACTTGCTTTTTCCAAACATTCTTTGCCTTGTGATGGTTGTGTAGCCCCAGTAATTCTGTAGAATAAACTCCATTCTTGTGCATAACAAGAGAAAATTCTCGGCCAGATCCTATTCCCATGATTTTCATTTTCTTCACAAACTCGGTTTTCTCCTTTTTCGGTGTTCATTCTTCCCTTTTCCTTGAATTCTCCGAACCACTTTTTCTTGATCATCTTGAACGTCATGACAGCATCCGAATTATGTCTTCCCACCGAACAGGGCCCCGACCACAACATCCTGTTTGGGTTCATTCTCATCCCCCTGGGAGACCCGAAGCCCTCCACGTCTGTGCCGAGAGCATGACCTAGAAGTTGATGGAAAACCGGGTTAAATTCACCTTGAAAACAATGTGAGCTCAAAAGTTCCAACCTCTTTTTCCCCGGATCCCCGTTAAAAACGTCCTCAAAAGAGTCTTTCACGCTCTTCAAAAATGCCCAACCTTCCGAATTCTCCAATTTCACATCGAAAATCGCGAAATAAACGAAAGGGTCCTCGATCAAGAAAGAGTAGGTGCGGGAGAAGGTGGAATGAAAAGCCGGAGTCTTTTCCAAACATTTCGCGGCAAGAGCACCTAGGGTCTCGTCCCTGGAATTGAACTCCGCCAAAACGGTGGTGCCCTTCGCAATGCAGGCGTAGTGTAGCACATCCGGATACAACACCATCGTACAAATCCAATGCAACCCTTAATACCCAAAAAAAATTCTTATTTCGTAATCCCCTTTTCGCTTCTATTCCTGAAAAAGGAAAATCCAATTGGATGGTTGCTTCAAGTACGTATACAATTGTGGGTTTATCGAAATCAACCCCTTTGAGGTAGGGCAACATGCGGAAACGGCGTCAAAAACGCCGAAAGAAACAACTCTAGGGATTGCGAGAAGTCGGTTCAGCCGCCGGAAAAGGAGAAGAAGCCTCGAACAACTAGGAAATTTAGGTAAATAACACTCAACAACAACATATTTAAAAAACTAGCACTCACTTTTGAAATGTCTATTTTTCCCTTATTTTAAATATTTTCAAATCCTTTTTTTTTCTTAGAACCTAAACTAATGTTTTCTTCTTCTTCCTTTGGGCTGCTCATTTGTTCTTTTTTTTTTAGGGTTATGGTAAAAACAAAGTGAGTAATTCGTGTTTTATATCCTATTTACTATATTATGGTATGTTTTCATTGATAAAAAATTACGAAATTAAACATAGTGTGAAATAAGACAAAAATGACTAAGGCGACCGAATGGCGACTGGGAGCAACCGAATGGCGATTGAGTTATATAGTAAAAAATAGTGAGCAAGTTCATGTTTTACATGATACTTAATATATTATGATATATTTTTATGGATAAGAGATTATAAGATAAAAATAGTGTGAAATAAGCTAAAATGCGATTGAGGGCGACCGAATGACGATTGAGTGATATGATAAAAACAAAGTGAGCAAATTCGTGTTTTATATCACATTTACTATATTATGGTACGTTTTCATGGATAAGAAATTACGAAATTAAACATAGTGTGAAATAAGGCAAAAATGACTGAGGGCGACCGAATGGCGACTGAGACCGACCGAATGTCGACTGAGTTATATAGTAAAAAAATATTGAGCAAGTTCAAGTTTTATATTTTACTTAATATATTATAATATATTTTTTATGGATATGAGTTTATAAAATGAAAAATAATGTGAAAGAAGCTAAAAAGCGATTGAAGGCGACCGAATGACGATTGAGTCATGTCGTAAAAACAAAGTGAGTAAATTCGTGTTTTATATCATATTTACTATATTATGGTGTGTTTTCAAGTATAAGAAATTATGAAATTAAACATAGTGTGAATTAAGGCAAAAATGACTGAGGGCGGCCGAATGGCGACTGGGAACGACCGAATGACGATTGAGTTATATAGTAAAAAATAGTGAGCAAGTTCATGTTTTATATGCTACTTAATATATTATGATATATTTTTATAGATGAGAGATTATAAGATGAAAAATAGTGTGAAATAAGCTAAAAAGCGATTGAGAGCGATCAAATGATGATTGAGTGATTTGGTAAAAACAAAGTGAGTAAATTCGTGTTTTATATCACATTTACTATATTATGGTACGTTTTCATGGATAAGAAATTACGAAATTAAACATAGTGTGAAATAAGGCAAAAACGACTGAGGGGCACCGAATGGCGACTGAGTTATATAGTAAAAAATAGTGAGCAAGTTCATGTTTTATATCCTACTTAATATATTATGATATATTTTTATAGATAAGAGATTATAAAATGAAAAATAGTGTGGAATAAGCTAAACAGCGATTGAGGGTGACCGAATGAAGATTGAGTGATATGATAAAAACAAAGTGGGTAAATTCGTGTTTTATATCTTATTTACTATATTATGATATTTTTCATGTATAAGAAATTACAAAATTAAACATATTGTGAAATAAGACAAAAATGACTGAGGGCGACTGAATGGCGACTGGGAGCGACCGAATGACGACTGAGTTATATAGTAAAAAATAGTGAGCAAGTTCATGTTTTATATGCTACTTAATATATTATGATATATTTTTATGGATAAGAGATTATAAAATGAAAAATAGTGTGAAATAAGGTAAAAACAATATTTTCTAGTACATCAAGTGGTTTTATTAGATCACTCATATATCATTCAGTCACTCTTTGTATTATGACATTATTTTTATAGTTTACACTATCACTCCATTATGCTATACTTAAATAGATTAAATAGACCCCAAACGTGAAGTTGCTCGTATTTTCTATTATAAGAATCATATATCACTCAGTCGCTCTCAGTCGCTCTATGGATTATTTTACGTCACTTTTATATTTTATACTCACACGATTATAATATATTATAATATAATAAATAATCCACAAAACATTAATTTGATCACCTTTTATACATTGAATAATAAAAAATATTTTCAATTCATTCATACTAAATCATTAATGTTCAATTACATTTAAAAAAAACATCCAACCTCCCACTTCCAAAAAACAATATTTTTTAGTACATCAAGTGGTTCTATTAGATCACGCATATATCACTCAGTCGTTCTCAGTCGCTATTTGTATTATGACATTATTTTTATAGTTTACACTATCACTCCATTATGCTATACTCAAATAGATTAAATAGACTCCAAACGTGAAGTTGCTCGTATTTTCTATTATAAGAATCATATATCACTCAGTCGCTCTTTGAATTAATTTACGCCACTTTTATATTTTATACTCACATGATTATAATATACTATAATATTGTAAATAGTCCACAAAACATCAATTCGATCACCATTTATATATTGAATAATATAAAATATCTTCGATTCATTCATACTAAATCATTAATGTTCAATTACATTTTTTGAAAAAAACATCCAAACTTCCACTTCCAAAAAACAGTATTTTCTAGTACATCAAGTGGTTCTATTAGATCACTCATATATCACTCAGTCGCTCTTTGTATTACGATATTATTTTTATATTTTACACTATCACTCCATTATACTATACTAAAATAGAGTAAATAGACCCCAAAAGATCACTCATATATCACTCAGTCGCTCTTTGTATTATGATATTATTTTTATATTTTACACTATCACTCCATTATACTATACTAAAATAGAGTAAATAGACCCCAAACATGAAGTTGCTCGTATTTTCTATTATAAAAATCATATATCACTCAGTCGCTCTCAGTCGCTTTTTTAATTATTTTACGCCACTTTTATATTTTATACTCACACGATTATAATACACTATAATATAGTAAATAGTCCACAAAACATTAACTTGATCACCTTTATACATTGAATAGTACAAAATATCTTCGATTCATTCATACTAAATCATTAATATTCAATTGCATTTAAAAAAAATACATACAACCATCCACTTTCAAAAAACAATATGTTTTAGTAAAAGTACAAAATAAGCAATAAATATGTCATAAAAATTAAATGATTTAACATATAATCGGATGACATAACATATCAAAGTGGACGACTGAAAACAGAATTGAGCGACTGAAAACAGAATTAAGCGACTGAACCCATAATATTTGGGCGACAGAATATTTAAGAATGAAATATATGAAAAATTATATTTACAATATATACATTCTAATAAAAACCGGTAAATCGATAAAAAAATTGACATGACATTAGAACTTACACATGATTTAAAATATTTGACAATGTCGAGAAAAATTGAAACTTTTTTTAGGAAAACAAATGACTACAATATTCTCTTGCTTAATGTAGAGGAAGAAAAAAATTGAAGAGAAGACCAATGAGTGAAGGATGAAGAAAAGAAGAATCGTTGTAAGAAGGATGAAAAGAATGGAGAGAACAAAAACCCATTTTCTTTCTCCTCTTTTTGTTTTGTATTGTATGCTTATTTTGTTTTAATTATTTTTTTAAGTGGATGTTATTTATCAAATTTTGAATTCTAAAAGACTAATATATAAAATTAAAATTTGCTTAGGGTTAGATTTTTAATTGGCCCCGAACAACTTCTCCATGGGCTGGCGTGGGCTGGTGGGGACGGTGCGATCTTATCAGGAATTATTTCTCTCTTATTTTAATTAAAATATATTTTTATAATTATCTTTAAATGTATTCAAAGCAATCCATAAATTTTTTAATTTACATTAATTTATTTATTTTTAATAATAATATATTATATGAAAACATATGGATAGAACTTCGAAGAGTACCTGAGTTTGGTCCACCATAGTCCATAACAACCGGATTGATTGTGAGTTATTACATAATTTGTATTTGAATATTTTAATTTAAGCTAATAAAATAAGGATTGATACAAATCCGCCATATAATCTCTAAAACAAATACAACTTTAAAACTAAAGACCAAATTTGAAGAAATAAAATATCAATATTATCATGTATATATACAAATCAGTAGGAGCTTAAATATCATGGAACTTTAAAATAAAATATGTCGGAAATTTGTACAAAACAATGAAAATGCTTGAGCTGTCTATGAATTTTTGCAGGGAGTTATCAAAGTTTGTGTGATGTCTATATTATCTTTTTTATTTATGTCGATTAGTTATTTTTCTTCCAAATTCTGGACGATTTATTAATAGAATTTGTTTTAAGTTTAAATTTATCAGGTTTTGGAAATCCAATAGGATTTTAAAAATGTAAATGGAGATTTTGTTAGCCTAAATCTAAGCAGACACAAATTATATTGGTAATTTATGATGTATTTGGATTGAATATTTAAAATTCATAATTTTGAATTTATTTAGAAAACTCAAATATATCTTTCCGTAGCCATGTTGAATTTCAAATTTTACCTTTTTGAAAAATATATTAATTCAAGAAAACAAATATCAGGTGATTTTTCGAACGCACAAAACACGTACTCATCGGCTACGTCTATCATACAAGGAAATGTTCATAATTTATAACAGCAGCACCACAAAACTGGAACTGAATCACTAGGCAGACACGGAAAACCGAAGCAATCATCCGCCAATTTTATTTGTGTAATTCTACTTAGTGACATGAAAGAAATTTCAACAATATCTTCAGTCTTAGCCACAGGGTGTGAGCTTCTTATTGCCTGCCCCACGAGGGTTGTCGTCTTTCCAGTCGTCCCACACCCTTGCCTTCTCTTGTGCCGCATCATCATCTTCCTCATCGTCCTCGCCTGGTTTTGACTGACGATTATCCTTGTACCATGATGAGTTCGCTTCTTCCATGAGCTTTGCATTATTCTCTTGCCATTTGTTCATAATATTCATCTCCTTCAGCCCAGCTTCTTCGATACTCATAGTTGGCATTCTGTAAATGCGAACCATATTTATTTATTTTCTTTTCCTCAAGTGCGTGTTCAAAGCGAAGAGTCGGGTGATTTTTGAGTTATTAAGACTAGCAGCAGCATACCTGTGATGAGGTTGGAAAACCTGGGCTGCCATTCTCTCTCTCTCGCTTGTTGGGTTTTTGGAAACAAGGCTAGCGGGTCCGAATATCATACGTTGGTGCTTGTGCTCGTGAAACCGTGACACCTTTGCTCGACCTTCTAAAACATCTTGAGCAAAAGTAGCACATGTAATAGGAGTTGCAGGTTTAGTATATCGAGCCCTTGCCGCAGCATCACGATGCCAGGATTCAGCTTTGTGGGTGCGCTCATTAAGAGTAGATTGTGAATAGTTGCCG
The DNA here is from genome assembly GCF_022965805.1 of Primulina eburnea. Classification (NCBI taxonomy): domain Eukaryota; kingdom Viridiplantae; phylum Streptophyta; class Magnoliopsida; order Lamiales; family Gesneriaceae; genus Primulina; species Primulina eburnea. The sequence goes on from NC_133116.1 coordinate 10,143,997, forward strand.
TCCCCTTCCTATAAAAGGCGTAGTATCACTTGCACACAGAACATAATTGTGAAAGTTGAATATGGTATATGAAATAAACACAGAGTTGAGGATTCAGGTCACGCGAGGAAAACAATAAAATGTAGTATCGAAGCAACCATGAACTTGACAACAGAAGGCCGGGGAAGCACCTATACAGTAGTCACATTGTAAGAGAACTGAAGGGAACAGAAGGAAATGTTGCCAGACCCGTGGCATATAATTTCATGAAAGAATGCATTCCCAAGACGATGCATGAACATGATAGAGAGAAAATATATTACCGACTACATACCTTGGACTGGTTCTCCTTTACAGCTAAGAGCATTTCTTCCTCTTTCTTAAGCATCTCCGACAAATCAAACGACTGTTATAGGCATGTGAGTAAGTACCAAGGAAACAAGATAAAGAGGTTAAAAATACAAAGGACAGTCTCCAAAGATCAGAAACATCCAGACCAACCTTACATAGTGCCAAGGAGATGGTGGTTATCCATGCCTGCAGGCATGTAACCAAACAATCATCATTATGATCCATGCAATGGTATGGAGGGAAGGGGAGGAACAAATCAAAACAATGGTTCTTAATTGAGCGGTGTCATTGAGGGATGCCTTCTAGAATTAGCGCATTGATTTCAACAATTTTGACAACAATCAGGGAAAAATGTGTTATAACAAACAATTTAACATGTTTATGCTTCAAAATAGAATAGAAAATCACGTATCAGATGGTGACATAGGCAATTGCGAGGGTGAATTTTCCTCATAATACTGAAACAGAGGAAAAATAAATGACCAGCAAAAAATAAGCCTTAAAGCCAACAAGAAAGTGCCGGTGTTAAATAGAGGTGAATTCTCAGTCCAGATATGTCTGTTCAATTTATTACGACCATAAAATGGTGAATTCTTCCTCTTTATCATGATTCAGAGCAGCTACATAGATTGGCCACATGTATTTTAATTACAAGCACCAGTGAAATGTGCATCATAAAATTGTATATTATGTGCTTTTGGCATTAAGAAGAGCCAGGAGACACAGTGTAACTCACGCTAGAAACCTATTCTATAAAGAACATCACATTGATTAAATGAATTCTCAATAAACAACTTACTTCCCTTTCCTCTTCTCCGTCATCATCCTCTAAATCTTGTTCCCCCCTCTCTATGGGAGTAGATAGTGCAGATGCTCTAGTTGAGCGCCCACGACGTTCCTTCCGTTCCTTTATTTCAAGCAATTTTGACTCGGCCGCTTTTGTGCGTTTGAACCGAGCAATCTGAAGTAAATCCCAAGTATTAGATAAAGAGGAGTATTATCACTTATTCAACAAATGGAACTATGAAGTTCAATGAAACATGTCCGAGGAAGAATGCCAACCTTCTTAGCTCTTTGATCAGGAGATGAATTGCTCCTTGATTGCATAGATGATTCCAGTTCATCTTCTGGTACTAGCTCCATAGCTTCACAAAATGAAATAAATTCCTAGAATATGGCCAAATGAAAATTCGACATTCAAAAAATTATCAATAGCTTCCTTGAGCACATTGCCTTATCGTGTGACCAAAATCTAAAACTAGTACCTTTAGCTTGGCTAGTGAAGCTTTAAGAATCTGAATCCGGTTCTCCTGTGAAATTTTTTCTGTTAGCTCACCAAGATAATATGGAACCTGCATCAAAGACCATGAGTTAAATACTTTTAAATGATAACTTTCAGACACGACCAATACATCAGATTATCACAGAAACGAAAATCAGCTCACGTTTTTTTATCACATTTGCAAGAAAGTGAGTTTAAAGATTAAAGCGGAAAACAAAACCAGAACATTCATCCATTTAGATTACTTTGCCTTTCATGAAGATTAAAAAAATATTCAACACCTACAAGAAGATATTTGAGGTTGTTAGTACTGATATCATCCTTCGCCTCATTAGATGAAAATAACCCCAACTTTCCAATCATATCCTCGCATTTCCTCAAAAGCTCGCAACCGTTTCTCACAGTTTCCTGACAATAATTATTAAAAATGAAACATATACATGAAATAATACTCAAAGGAAAAGATAACAGAATATAACACACATCTAATACACAGTCACTCTAAAACCTGTTCGATTGAAGAATCGGAGGCGATTTGGTGAATCTTTTGAGCCTGCTCAAATAGAATCGGCAACGTAATGTCCTCCATCTGTAATTCCACAAAGCTGATTAGGTTTTGTCACTCAAGTTCTGAAATTGAATACGCGAATTTCAATCAGACAAGATTTCAAGAACTTTGTGTATGTGACTAAGTAAATTAATGAACGTTCAAAATCTGAAATTCGAGGGTTTGGATTTTTTTTCTTTTCCTTTTTTTGGGTGAAAATGGGTTTGATGATATGGTGGAAATACGCCAAATTGAGACTCAAAATCCCCATATCTCCTTCTTAAAAAAAATCCCTGATTCTCCCTCCCATACACACGATGAGAACCAGGTTATTCCATACCTTATGGAATCTGATTCCACCAAAGGGGTTGGAGCGACCATAACCATGCACCTCTGATGGTTGCACTTTTGTATCATATTGCCATAATCATACAAATCCTAGTTTCAAGCTCCTCGGGTACAACCGTGTAGTCTCCATTATCTCATTGAAATTAAATTTTGTATTTAAGCAACTTTTTAGATATGTAAAAACTTGTGAGCTATTTAATACGATTTTTAAGGTTTAAGGGTCGATTTTACCTGCTGAGTCGCAAAGTTTCTTGCTTCTGCTGCCTCGCCGATTTCACAAGCTACGGTTTAGAGTACTACTTTTTATTGTGAATATCGGTAGGTTTGACATATCTCATAGATAAAAATTCATGAAACCGTTTCACAAAAGACCTACTCATCATGGTTTCATCATAAATTGTACATATAATAAAATCCATCAAGTATGATCGAATATGATTTCAATAACTAATAATAAGTTCTTATATATATACTAGCCACCGAGGCACACGCGTTGCGTGTGTCATGAATATATGAGGCTAATATATCAAACCTTCATGATTTTACAACACCACTTGATCCATGAAAAGCAAGAGATTCCAAAGCTTAAAAAAATAGGTCAAACTAAACTTGTTACCTTAAATGATATAGATGTTGATCATAAAAAATAATATTTTTTTGAAACAGTAATATCATCTAATGTGAAACAATGATAGAACTCAATTTAAAATAATTAAACAAATAGTCAAAATATTGTCTAAAAAACATGAGAATATCATCGCACTAAAATTTATCTAATATCAAAACCTAAAATTTATTTCTACATTCATTTAATAAATTGAAAAAAAAAATCAAGTTGTAGATATCTTTAAGCATTTTATGCATAAGCTAAACACTCTTTGGGCAAGCGTAGTAAGAAATTATTCATTTTATCGAATAATAACATAGTACAACATAAACAAACAAAATAAATAGAACGATCTATTAAAGTGTGATATAAAAAATCGATATGACAAAACAAAATATAAACTACTGCAAGGATTTCGATAAATACATTACAAATAAAGTAGAACTTGACAAACTTCTTTTATGTGTCCAAAAAACCGAAATATTGTAAGTAGACGATATTTAGAAGGAGAAGAAATTGAAGCTAAATAGTATTTAAACCTTTGACAATATTTAGAAGGCAACTCTTAGATATTGGTGTAGACATGTTTAAGTTTCAATGACTCAAGAAATAAAATAACATAATAACCCAAAAAATGTATAAACCATCGTTACATGTTAAATGAAAACCAAGAAAAACCAGTGAGATTAAGTGGAAGGAAACTTACATTATTTGAAAAAGTTATTCGAAATTCGTGAAGTCAAAGAAAAAATTGCAGAGGAAAGAAAGTCTTGTGTGAAAGATCTTTACCGACAAAATCAAAAGAAAGAAAGTTGAAACATTTTTGAGATATAACATTTGAAAGATTGAAGCGAATTTCGCGAAGTTAAACCAAAAATAAATATGATCAAGATACATAAATTGCACAATATTGTTGCCATCAATTGTATCAAAATGCTGAAGGAAGTAAAAATAATCATAAAGAAAAGCATCAATAAGTAAGACAATCGACAAATAAATTGAATTTTCCTAAGTTCACTTTTTATTTGAGTTTCAAACAACCAATGAACAGTACAACCAAGATTGTCCTTGAAATAAGGACATTCAAGCAGAAGTTGTGATGTCTGTGATGTATTTTGTGATGTATCAAAATATACGAGGCTAATATATCAAACCTTCATGGTTTTACAACACCAAGACAGTAAAAAATTTTGTACAACCAAGATTGTCTTTGAAATAAGGACATTCAAGCAGAAGCAGTCACAGTTACCAAGTATATGTTATCAACATTACCAAAAACATATATTTAATTTAAATTTATAAAACCATGATTATGGGATAATTGAGGTAGACTCTTGTAATCTATTTATTGAAGGATTTCGCAAAGAACACCTTTTCTAAGTTCAATCATAACTATTGTATCAAGCTATCTTTAAATGATCATTATGTTGAATCAAACGAATCCTAACCTTGGGCTTCTTCTGTGTGTCGTCTTCTTCTACTTCTTATTATTAATCTTTAGCGTCAGACTTCCTTTGTATTTCCTACTCTTTGTTCTAAATTCCCCTATTGTAGATCGAAGTGGTTGACGTAATTGTACATGTGTCTGTGTGATGTGTGATTTTTTTATTTCTTTGGGATAGTATCAACACGATCAGTCTGAAAAGCATGTTTCGTGGAGTCTCAATTGCAACTACAAATATTCAATCAGGCCTTATTACTGTCCTTTCAACAGAATAGAATTTCAGCATGTGGGTCGCGCTCACAATGCTTGAATAAGTGCATCCGAGCAAAGTTTAATGGGACATTTATGTTATAAAATAAAGTAGTCCTTTTTTATGCTTCAACTGTGAAACTGTCTATCTAAAATATATTTTGTGAAGGCAGGTCCAGATGGCCTTTTTGAGGTGAAGGAGCATTGATTGCTCTATCTCGAGTGAATGCAATGCAAACTCAGAGGAATAATTAACGGTTTAGTGCATTTATGTGATGTATTTAAACTTATGATGTCCAAACTTCACTGGAATAGAAAAATTATGGTGAAAATCCCTGAAACTGAAAGTTGTACTCTTCTGGAATGCAGTGTGGATTGTTCCTTTTTTTTATTTCTTTTGTACTTATTTTTCCTTGTTAAGACAGTGAAGTAAAACTCCATTTGAATTTGCAACTTATCAAACATGTACAGCCGATTCTTACCTGGATTGTTGGCCTTCCAGATGAGTAATTCGGTCAATGGTGAGTCCTGCACTGGAATAAAAAAATTATGGTGAAAATCCCTGAAACTAAAAGTTCTACTCTTCTGGAATGCAGTGTGGATTTTTCCTTTTTCTTGAATTCTTTTGTACTACTTTTCCTTGTTAAGACAGTGAAGTAAAACTCCATTTGAACATGCAACTTCTCAAACATGTGTAGCCGATTCTTACCTGGATTGTTGGCCTTCCAGATGAGTAATTCGGTCAATGGTGAGTTCGATTGAGCCTTCTGCTATCTCGATAAAGGAGTTGGGAGCAAAGTCAGTAGGTTTTGGTTGCTAGTATAATCTGTTTGCAATCAATATAAAATCAATTAATGATGGGGTATGGAAAAATCATACGGAAACTTGAAAGCAAAGCATCTAATGATTGCACAAATATTTGCACAAAACTCTTGGGAGAAAATATAGATTCGTGTTCTATTAAAGAGTTAGTACATGTGGAAGAACAGTTGGGAAAAAGTTTAAGCAAAATTAGGGCTAGGAAGGTGATCTCGTTAATGTCGTTGTGTATAAAAAAAACCTTTCCACTAAAAGTCAATCCCCAAATTGCAAATAAAACGAATCTCCAGGAAACGCAATAACGAAATAACAGGGAAAATCATCGGATTTTCGTCATAGATTCAATTCGAAGCAGAAACAAAACAAAAAATCATAAATCCCACTTCAAGATTTCGTTGAATAATCAAGAATCAAACTGGGAAAACAATTGTACCAGATCCAATGTTTCATTATTGATTTCTTCAAGACTTGTGCCTATGTCACGAACCCTCACTCCTGTTAGATCTCTTCTTTTTTTTGTTTTTTTTTCCAATAATCTTTTGTGAAAAAAGAACAAAATGGGATTGTAGAAGAGACGGTGAAATATTTGATCTGAGGTTTTTTACGGAGAAGGGGAAATGGGATTGATCGCTCGATCGCGTAAGAGCAGTGGTTTGCCCGTGGGCCGATGGGGGGTTATGGGCTGAAAGATGTCGGATCAAATTAAACAAAGATGATCAGGGGCAAAAAAGGAAATAAATAAATTAGTGTTCTCCTTGGCAGTTTTTATAAGGTGCTCAGCCTTAATCTACATAATATATATGAAAGCATGAATAAATTGAAATGGGCCTGTTTTTGTACGGTTTTCAGTCATCTAAAATACACGTGGCCTACCATTCTTTCTCCAACACAGCAGAAGTCTGTGGTGTCAATAAACCACGCTTGTGTCACCTACAGCATTCGGTTTTCTCTTTTATTTTCTTTTATGCATATAAAGAGGAGAGACGAGTATCGCGTCTCCTGCTCGATATACTCAATAATCGGCTAATCTTCCATTTCGAGCCCTACCGGCCATCTCAAGCTACGCAATGGCGTTTCCGGCCTTCGAGTGCCGCTCCGATCTTGATTGCACGCGGACTGCTGCACCGTCCGGTAGGAAAATCAAGCCTCCGATGCTCCACGGCGCGATGTCGGTCTACGGACTTTCCTCAAGGATTTAAAAATTCCCACCAAATTTCATTAGGCAGCTGAGCAACAAGGCGCGACGGAACTGTAGCAACATTGGTGTGGCGCAGGTTGTGGCTGTTTCGTGGCTAAACGACCAGGGTGACTTGGATTTCAAGTTCGCAGCTAAGGCTGTCGTTGCTGCGGCTGTGGCCGCCTCCGCGCCGGTTGACGAGGTGATTGTGGCTGAAAATACTACTTTTGATCGGGAAAATGTACGATTTGAGGTCGCGTCCTTTCAAATACGCTTCCTTTTTGAATTTGGATGGTAGCGTCGCGATTCATGCCGGTATGGTTTTAATTAATTCAACATATTCTTTGATTTCGATTTTTCTTTACTTGACTTCTCGGTTATGAAATCTCATTTGTGTGTTTCTTCTAGCATATTTTTATTTTCTTGATTATTGTGAAACATATTTGGAAGTAAAACAGTTTTTCCGATGCCTGATAATTTAAAAAAAATTCTCGGTATATTGATTATTCAGGAAAAGTGTCTGTGGCATTGTAAGAACTCTTTTGCACTATTTGTTGAACGTCCAAATCCAAGATGGATTTCGTAGAATTGCTTTTGTTGATCGTCGTGGATTGTACTTTCTTTTGATGTTTACATTAAAGTGTCCAGGTGAAAGATTGGGCCGTGGTATTGTTACTGACACAATTACTACCCCAGCCGTTAATACAGCTGCCTATTTCTTCAAGAAATTATGTTAGGACGTCGAGAGCCAGGTTTCATTGTTGTTTTTCACCTGAAAAGTTTGATCTCGAGAATTGTAATCTTATCTGTGTGTTTCATTTCGTCGTAGGTACAAGCCTGAAATTGTTGATATCGTAGTCGGCCGTGTTATTGAGTTATTTTTTTCCCTTTTGCGTCGTTCTTGATCGCCAGATTATTTAAACACAATTTTAATGAGTATTGTTGATTTTTTATAAGACCTGGATAGACATTAACAGTGTATATTGTCTACCATATCTGGTTTCTTTACGATATGAATATGTTGTTTTATGTAAACTCTTAATGAGATCCATCAAGCGAAGCAGATTTTTTCCGTTGATATGCTTTTTTTAAGAGAACCCCAAGCGATGGGGAACTAAGGAGACTTGTCTATAAAAATGAAGCATAAGTACACCGAGGGGGATCAAGCCTAAGCGTGTGATAACCTCAACATGAATCTTGTTTAGCCAACTATATTCAGAAGTTGTTGACTCCTAACAATGCAGCAAAAAGATGACATCAGCCAAAAAAACGACCTCAACCATCAATTGATTCAATCGACACTAGCCCTGTCAATTTATCTCCACCATCTGGGCTTTCCATTTCTGGTAGTACAGGTGAAATGTATGAAAATGGTGTGGTTTCTATATCTTGTACAATATTATGCCTACACGCTCCACTGGAGGGAGCTTGTGTCCCATGTGGGCACATGGCTGGGTGCATGTCTTGTTTGAATGGAATTAAGGCCCAGAAATGGGGCTGCCCTGTATCTCGTTCCAAGATCGATCAGGTTATACATATATATGTTAATTAAATGGCATATGGATAAGATGTTACTGGTGAGTTTCATTGCTCTTGTTTGGAAGGAAATTCTATATTGAACTCGGATCAACTGGATTAGTCATTTTCCATCCCACACCGTCGCATCCTTCATATTCCATAAAAGAAAAAATATACAACGGAATGATCCAACGGTGTCAGGTGGACCATGAAACTTCGGTCTTTCATGATTTGGCTTCCTGCAAACTTTCAAAACCTTTTATTTTCCCTGCAGATTTAAATTACCTTAGCTTTAAGAGACGGATGATCAACTGTTACATGTTGTTTCTCCTTTGTAGCCAAAGATGCACGCCAGCTCGGCTCTGGCAGCGTAACTTACAAGATTGAATTCATGTTTACATAATCTGTTAGTCATTTATGGTGAACAATGCAAGCTTTTTATGAGTTATATATGCCTCAATATTGTGATTATGCCATAAGAACTTGAAATTCAGTGCATGTATGGTAACCATGATGAAGTTTTTTTTATGGTTGTGTGCTATATAATTGTTTTTTTGTAAATTTTAAAGTAACTCTGCTCCTTTTGCTTCTCATTCAGCAGAGGTGAGTGTATGTTTCCATGTATAATTTTTCTTAGATGAATGGTACGTACTAGATGAAGTAGTTTATGGGTAAAGTGTAATACTTATGAGAGAGTAAAAACCGTATATTTTTTTTTTATATTTATGTTCAAGAATGTCGCATCTTGTTCACCACTTCAAAATCAGATTTCTTTTAATATTATAGTGTCATTTCTGCCAATTCAAAAATATTTTTCTTCTACAGATTCCATGAACGTACATTGTGGGAGTTAAACTTGTTTACCAGAACAAAACATGGCACCTAATCATCGAATTTGTTTAATTTGCTTGCATTATAATTCAATAATCATGGTTAAATTCAAAAGCCTAACGTCTGTTGAAAATTAACTAATGGTCACTACAAAAAAAAAAATTGGATTAGCGACGGTTTAGACAGTCCAACACATAACGGTAAAACCCGGGCTCTGATACCATGTTAAGATTGGAACTTTGACCTAACTCAACCCCAAAAGCTAGCTCAAGGGGGGAGGGTTGTCCAAGCCCATATATACAACTCCCTGGTTAATTATCCAACAGCGTTGCCAAAAGGGTAAGGCGACGGTTTTAACGACAGTTTGGCTAACCGTAACAGGAGGCGTCGTCGCATTCAAAAAGCGACGGTTGTTCAACTCCCGTTGTTATATAGTGATGGTTTTTATGAAGAACGCCGTCGCTATATTTGCGACGGTAAAAATAGCGACGGCGTTAATACCGTCGCAAATATAGCGACGGCGTTTATAAAAACACCGTCGCTACTTTAAGCGACGGTTTAATATACCGTCGCTACTTTAAGCGACGGTTTATATTAAACCGTCGCTATATTAAGCGACGGATTTTAAATCCATCGCTATATTAATCGACGGTTTTTTAAAAAAACCGACGCTTAAGTAGCGACGGTGTTTATACATAAAATTCATATAAAAAAATTACGAACGGAATATCGCACTAAAAAAACTACTAATAAATTTTCTGTAAAAAAAAAAAACTTTACCCTAATTTGCACGAAGACATGCAGCTTTATGTAACGGAAGATCGCACCGACGAGGAAATCTACAAAATATTTTACGAAAAATTGTTAGTACAAAACAAAAAAATCGAAACTTTGAAAAAATGGATAAAGTTTCGCTACTACCGGATAGAGGTGAAAAATCGTTTTAGAAAATGATCGCGAAGCTCGGTATATAAAGAACTATAGCGACGGTTTTTAAAAACCCGTCGCTATATAGCGACAGTTTGTAAAAACCTGTCGCTATATAGCGACGGTGTTTCAAAAACCGTCGCTATATAGCGACGAGTAAAGAGAACCTGTCGCTAAATTAGCGACGGGTGAAAAACCCGTCGCTACAGTAGCGACGGTAAAGGCAAACCGTCGCCGATCTGAATCGGCGACGGTTTGTGCAAGAAAACCGTCGCTTTTTTACCTTGCGTTTAACATCCTTTTTTATTAAAACCGTCGTCTATTAAATTAAGCGACGGTTTATGAAAATTTGTCGCTATAATAGCGACGGTAGCGATGGGTTTAATTAAATCGTCGCTTAATTTAATATGCGACGGTTCTAATAAGAACCGTCGCTATATAGCGACGAGAAATAAAAACCGTCGCTATTTGAGCAACGGTTTTACTAAAACCGTCGCTAATCCTTCCGTTTTTTTGTAGTGGGTGTACATTTTTCCAGGGACTAAAATCTACTACTGATTTCTGAGACTTAATTCCTCTATTTTGCACAAAGGATATAATTGTAGATATGATTATCAGTTGATGAAGTGTTATGCATTGCTTTAAAAAAATTAATTATTTACTAATCACTTGAATATAAATTTTAATATGGTACAAGCTCTAATTGTTGAGACCATTGCTAATCAGCGATACAAAAACATAAAGAGTGTTCTCAGTAAATTTGTTTTTTTTTTTTAAAGGAGAAACAGAATGTGCTCCTAAATTTGAGCTTTTTTTTAATGAAACTATGTCGAAAAAGTGACAAAAATATGACTTTTTGAATTAAATTATGTAGACGAGACCAAAGGGTGCAAATAAAAAGTGCACAAATGTGTTCCTCGGAACTTGAATTCATGGGAAGAACCCGTATGTTTGAACAACACAATTATTTGTAATCTCCTTTACTAAGTAACGAGAACAAATTGGTTGTTTACTTGGAGTTCGGATGCATTTGTTGACAGTTATGTTATCGTCGCGCACAAACATATTGTGAGAAACATTAATTTTTTGTGACATGTTCGTTGATGTTTGAAATATCAAAATTATATTTACAAAAATGAGTTGTTATCATCCTTCTTGTCTATTCATATACTTTGATTTCTTTTGTTAGTCTCTCGATGTAATCATCTATTCAGCTATCTTGTGAATTAAATTGATTATCATATTTAAATATCTTAAAAACTCGAAGTTACAAAATTCATAAATACATCAACTAAAATCTCAAGTAAAAAATGTTATTTCTATTGAAATCCTATCTACATTAACGAGTTTTCAAAGCTCTTTGATGACACTAATATTTTAAATGCTCTTACCGATTGTTTAATGATTCATATTACAACTAATATTTAAGTTAAAGTTGTCGCGTTCGTAAAACCATTAGCGTCAACTATATCATTAAGTGAGGCACCCTTACAACCACTACCCTGATTTATTTATGGATGTTCTTTTTTCGAATTTATGATAACAAATTTATGGAGTAGATCTATTATTAAATTTTAAGATGAACATATACGTTATGTCCAATTCGAGACTTGTTATTAAAATTCTCCTATTTTAATATCAACTCAATATTTTCCTTAACTATTTTCAATTTTATAAATTCTTTGTTTTTCCATTTTTTTTTTACTTTGTTAAGTATAATGTCAACTTGAAATAGACTACAAATATAAAAGTAAATAAAAAATTACTATAACCAAATATTATGGTTTTTAAAATTAAATTATTAAATAAGACCTAAACAAATATGAACATATGATTAATTGATCTTGAGATAAATATAAATGCTTATATGTTGGACTACAGAGCTGGGTAAGACACCTCAAGAATTGATGTGCCGCCCTTACCTATATATATATAAACACATTACAATCCCCAAATAGTACTTGGGTTTTTTTTTTTTTATCAAAAGCCTAGCCCATTTAGAATGCAATCACAATGGAAATACGATTGGCCTAGGCCCAAACGAATGAGAGAAAGCTTCTCTTTAAATCCACCTAGGGCTTCTCATATTCACGACACTCTAGTAAAATAGAATAGATAGAAATTCGCGTATTCAATTTCAGAACTTGAGTGACAAAACCTAATCAGCTTTGTGGAATTAACGATGGAGGACACTAAGTTGCCGATTCTATTCGAGCAGGCTCAAAAGATTCACCAAATCGCCTCCGATTCTTCAATCGAACAGGTTTTAGAGTGACTGTGTATTAGATGTGTGTTATATTCTGTTATCTTTTCCTTTGAGTATTATTTCATGTATATGTTTCATTCTTAATAATTATTGTCAGGAAACTGTGAGAAACAGTTGCGAGGTTTTGAGGAAATGCGAGGATATGATTGGAAAGTTGGGGTTATTTTCATCTAATGAGACGAAGGATGATATCAGTACTAACAACCTCAAATATCTTCTTGTAGGTGTTGAATATTTTTTAAATCTTCATGAAAGGCAAAGTAATCTAAATGGATGAATGTTCTGGTTTTGTTTTCCGCTTTAATCTTTAAACTCACTTTCTTGCAAATGTGATAAAAAAACGTGAGATGATTTTCGTTTCTGTGATAATCTGATGTATTGTTCGTGTCTGAAAGTTATCGTTTAAAAGTATTTAACTCATGGTCTTTGATGCAGGTTCCATATTATCTCGGTGAGCTAACAGAAAAAAATTCACAGGAGAACCAGATTCAGATTCTTAAAGCTTCACCAGCCAAGCTAAAGGTACTAGTTTTAGATTTTGGTCACACGATAAGGCAATGTGCTCAAGGAAGCTATTGATAATTTTTTGAATGTCGAATTTTCATTTGGCCATATTCTAGGAATTTATTTCATTTTGTGAAGCTATGGAGCTAGTACCAGAAGATGAACTGGAATCATCTATGCAATCAAGGAGCAATTCATCTGCTGATCAAAGAGCTAAGAAGGTTGGCATTCTTCCTCGGACATGTTTCATTGAACTTCATAGTTCCATTTGTTGAATAAGTGATAGTACTCCTCTGCATCTAATACTTGGGATTTACTTCAGATTGCTCGGTTCAAACGCACAAAAGCGGCCGAGTCAAAATTGCTTGAAATAAAAGAACGGAAGGAACGTCGTGGGCGCTCAACTAGAGCATCTGCACTATCTACTCCCATAGAGAGGGGGGAACAAGATTTAGAGGATGATGACGGAGAAGAGGAAAGGGAAGTAAGTTGTTTATGGAGAATTCATTTAATCAAAGTGATGTTCTTTATAGAATAGGTTTCTAGCATGAGTTACACTGTGTCTCCTGACTCTTCTTAATGCCAAAAGCACATAATATACAATTTTATGATGCACATTTCACTGGTGCTTGTAATTAGAATACATGTGGCCAATCTATGTAGCTGCTCTGAATCATGATAAATAGGAAGAATTCAACATTTTATGGTCGTAATAACTTGAACAGACAAATCTGGACTGAGAATTCACCTCTATTTAACACCAGCACTTTCTTGTTGGCTTTAAGGCTTACTTTTTGCTGGTCATTTATTTTTCCTCTGTGTCACAGTATTATGAGGAAAATTCACCCTCGCAATTGCCTATGTCACCATCTGATACGCGCTTTTCTATTCTATTTTGAAGCATAAACATGTTAAATTGTTTGTTATAACACATTTTTCATGTAAATTTTAATGATTACATTGATTGTGAACTGATTTAATAAATCGTAATGTTGCATTTTCTATTTTTATTCAAATAATTCTAATTCATATCACGAGTGTCAATTCGAGTGGGTTGGGTGGGGTTGAGCAAAAGTATTATTCAAAAATTGCTCAACCCAAACCTAAACCCGAATCAAGCCATCAACCCATATAACTCGATTTTGAATTTTTTAAAGAAAATTAAATAATACTTTTTGTTGTGTGTACATATTGGTGTTTTGATGATTTTTGTGTGTGTAATATGTAAACTACTTGTAATAAACACTGGTTTTACAGTCTTTTATCACCTTACTTGTATATATTATCTGGAATTTTCTTAACCTTCTGAAATTTAATATTAATTGAATAAATATTTGATTTAGGATTCGACTGTAATCAATACACTTCATTGATCCAAAATCTAAAGTAAATTCGTAAGCAGGGAAAAAAAGAGAATTTGAAGGGAGATTAAAGTGTTATTTTTAGGTATTCCAAGTTAAAAATACACTAAATACTGCCATAGTTAAGACTCAGACAAATAATAAAAAATATATAAAAACAATTCATTGCACACCAACAAAGTTCAAGAAAACATACAGAATCCACCGCCTTGCATATGAATTCTATACAACACCTACTATACACACTGAAGAAGCCTTCAACACAAAATGTTTACAACAGCAGCATAAATCAACTCGTCCTGTGCTATCACATAGATTTGATTGTCATTGGTAAAAAAAATCAACTTTACCAGCAAACGCCAAAAAACCACATTTTGCGGTCGATTTGCATCCAAAATATGCCAATGCATCTTATCTGTGTAATACAAAAACAAGACAAAAAAAACCTTTGATCTTTTTCCAAATTTGTTCAGCTGTCAGCGGTCAACGCATTTAAACCCACTGTAAACCCACAACCAAACTGCAAACAAGATGGTGCAAATGATCAGATCTAGGGACAAAACAATCCAAACTTGCTTTTTCCAAACATTCTTTGCCTTGTGATGGTTGTGTAGCCCCAATAATTCTGTAGAATAAACTCCATTCTTGTGCATAACAAGAGAAAATTCTCGGCCAGATCCTATTCCCATGATTTTCATTTTCTTCACAAACTCGGTTTTCTCCTTTTTCGGTGTTCATTCTTCCCTTTTCCTTGAATTCTCCGAACCACTTTTTCTTGATCATCTTGAACGTCATGGCAGCATCCGAATTATGTCTTCCCACCGAACAGGGCCCCGACCACAACATCCTGTTTGGGTTCATTCTCATCCCCCTGGGAGACCCGAAGCCCTCCACGTCTGTGCCGAGAGCATGACCTAGAAGTTGATGGAAAACCGGGTTAAATTCACCTTGAAAACAATGTGAGCTCAAAAGTTCCAAACTCTTTTTCCCCGGATCCCCGTTAAAAACGTCCTCAAAAGAGTCTTTCACGCTCTTCAAAAATGCCCAACCTTCCGAATTCTCCAATTTCACATCGAAAATCGCGAAATAAACGAAAGGGTCCTCGATCAAGAAAGAGTAGGTGCGGGAGCGGACGGTGTGGGAGAAGGTGGAATGAAAAGCCAGAGTCTTTTCCAAACATTTCGCGGCAAGAGCACCTAGGGTCTCGTCCCTGGAATTGAACTCCGCCAAAACGGTGGTGCCCTTCGCAATGCAGGCGTAGTGTAGCACATCCGGATACAACACCATCGTACAAATCCAATGCAACCCTTAATACCCAAAAAAAATTTCTTATTTCGTAATCCCCTTTTCGCTTCTATTCCTGAAAAAGGAAAATCCAATTGGATGGTTGCTTCAAGTACGTATACAATTGTGGGTTTATCGAAATCAACCCCTTTGAGGTAGGGCAACATGCGGAAACGGCGTCAAAAACGCCGAAAGAAACAACTCTAGGGATTGCGAGAAGTCGCTTCAGCCGCCGGAAAAGGAGAAGAAGCCTCGAACAACTGGGAAATTTAGGTAAATAACACTCAACAACAACATATTTAAAAAACTAGCACTCACTTTTGAAATGTCTATTTTACCCTTATTTTAAATATTTTCAAATCCTTTTTTTTTTCTTAGAACCTAAACTAATGTTTTCTTCTTCTTCTTCCTTTGGGCTGCTCATTTGTTCTTTTTTTTTTTAGGGTTATGGTAAAAACAAAGTGAGTAATTCGTGTTTTATATCCTATTTACTATATTATGGTATGTTTTCATTGATAAAAAATTACGAAATTAAACATAGTGTGAAATAAGACAAAAATGACTAAGGTGACCGAATGGCGACTGGGAGCAACCGAATGGCGATTGAGTTATATAGTAAAAAATAGTGAGCAAGTTCATGTTTTACATGATACTTAATATATTATGATATATTTTTATGGATAAGAGATTATAAGATAAAAATAGTGTGAAATAAGCTAAAATGCGATTGAGGGCGACCGAATGACGATTGAGTGATATGATAAAAACAAAGTGAGCAAATTCGTGTTTTATATCACATTTACTATATTATGGTACGTTTTCATGGATAAGAAATTACGAAATTAAACATAGTGTGAAATAAGGCAAAAATGACTGAGGGCGACCGAATGGCGACTGAGACCGACCGAATGTCGACTGAGTTATATAGTAAAAAAATATTGAGCAAGTTCAAGTTTTATATTTTACTTAATATATTATAATATATTTTTTATGGATATGAGTTTATAAAATGAAAAATAATGTGAAAGAAGCTAAAAAGCGATTGAAGGCGACCAAATGACGATTGAGTCATGTCGTAAAAACAAAGTGAGTAAATTCGTGTTTTATATCATATTTACTATATTATGGTGTGTTTTCAAGTATAAGAAATTATGAAATTAAACATAGTGTGAATTAAGGCAAAAATGACTGAGGGCGGCCGAATGGCGACTGGGAACGACCGAATGACGATTGAGTTATATAGTAAAAAATAGTGAGCAAGTTCATGTTTTATATGCTACTTAATATATTATGATATATTTTTATAGATGAGAGATTATAAGATGAAAAATAGTGTGAAATAAGCTAAAAAGCGATTGAGAGCGATCAAATGATGATTGAGTGATTTGGTAAAAACAAAGTGAGTAAATTCGTGTTTTATATCACATTTACTATATTATGGTACGTTTTCATGGATAAGAAATTACGAAATTAAACATAGTGTGAAATAAGGCAAAAACGACTGAGGGGCACCGAATGACGACTGAGTTATATAGTAAAAAATAGTGAGCAAGTTCATGTTTTATATCCTACTTAATATATTATGATATATTTTTATAGATAAGAGATTATAAAATGAAAAATAGTGTGAAATAAGCTAAACAGCGATTGAGGGTGACCGAATGAAGATTGAGTGATATGATAAAAACAAAGTGGGTAAATTCGTGTTTTATATCTTATTTACTATATTATGATATTTTTCATGTATAAGAAATTACAAAATTAAACGTATTGTGAAATAAGACAAAAATGACTGAGGGCGACTGAATGGCGACTGGGAGCGACCGAATGACGACTGAGTTATATAGTAAAAAATAGTGAGCAAGTTCATGTTTTATATGCTACTTAATATATTATGATATATTTTTATGGATAAGAGATTATAAAATGAAAAATAGTGTGAAATAAGGTAAAAACAATATTTTCTAGTACATCAAGTGGTTTTATTAGATCACTCATATATCATTCAGTCACTCTTTGTATTATGACATTATTTTTATAGTTTACACTATCACTCCATTATGCTATACTTAAATAGATTAAATAGACCCCAAACGTGAAGTTGCTCGTATTTTCTATTATAAGAATCATATATCACTCAGTCGCTCTATGGATTATTTTACGTCACTTTTATATTTTATACTCACACGATTATAATATATTATAATATAATAAATAATCCACAAAACATTAATTTGATCACCTTTTATACATTGAATAATACAAAATATTTTCAATTCATTCATACTAAATCATTAATGTTCAATTACATTTAAAAAAAAACATCCAACCTCCCACTTCCAAAAAACAATATTTTTTAGTACATCAAGTGGTTCTATTAGATCACGCATATATCACTCAGTCGTTCTCAGTCGCTATTTGTATTATGACATTATTTTTATAGTTTACACTATCACTCCATTATGCTATACTCAAATAGATTAAATAGACTCCAAACGTGAAGTTGCTCGTATTTTCTATTATAAGAATCATATATCACTCAGTCGCTCTTTGAATTAATTTACGCCACTTTTATATTTTATACTCACATGATTATAATATACTATAATATTGTAAATAGTCCACAAAACATCAATTCGATCACCATTTATATATTGAATAATATAAAATATCTTCGATTCATTCATACTAAATCATTAATGTTCAATTACATTTTTTTAAAAAAACATCCAAACTTCCACTTCCAAAAAACAGTATTTTCTAGTACATCAAGTGGTTCTATTAGATCACTCATATATCACTCAGTCGCTCTTTGTATTATGATATTATTTTTATATTTTACACTATCACTCCATTATACTATACTAAAATAGAGTAAATATACCTCAAACATGAAGTTGCTCGTATTTTCTATTATAAAAATCATATATCACTCAGTCGCTCTCAGTCGCTTTTTTAATTATTTTACGCCACTTTTATATTTTATACTCACACGATTATAATACACTATAATATAGTAAATAGTCCACAAAACATTAACTTGATCACCTTTATACATTGAATAGTACAAAATATCTTCGATTCATTCATACTAAATCATTAATATTCAATTGCATTTAAAAAAAATACATACAACCATCCACTTTCAAAAAACAATATGTTTTAGTAAAAGTACAAAATAAGCAATAAATATGTCATAAAAATTAAATGATTTAACATATAATCGGATGACATAACATATCAAAGTGGACGACTGAAAACAGAATTGAGCGACTGAAAACAGAATTAAGCGACTGAACCCATAATATTTGGGCGACAGAATATTTAAGAATGAAATATATGAAAAATTATATTTACAATATATACATTCTAATAAAAACCGGTAAATCGATAAAAAAATTGACATGACATTAGAACTTACACATGATTTAAAATATTTGACAATGTCGAGAAAAATTGAAACTTTTTTTAGGAAAACAAATGACTACAATATTCTCTTGCTTAATGTAGAGGAAGAAAAAAATTGAAGAGAAGACCAATGAGTGAAGGATGAAGAAAAGAAGAATCGTTGTAAGAAGGATGAAAAGAATGGAGAGAACAAAAACCCATTTTCTTTCTCCTCTTTTTGTTTTGTATTGTATGCTTATTTTGTTTTAATTATTTTTTTAAGTGGATGTTATTTATCAAATTTTGAATTCTAAAAGACTAATATATAAAATTAAAATTTGCTTAGGGTTAGATTTTTAATTGGCCCCGAACAACTTCTCCATGGGCTGGCGTGGGCTGGTGGGGACGGTGCGATCTTATCAGGAATTATTTCTCTCTTATTTTAATTAAAATATATTTTTATAATTATCTTTAAATGTATTCAAAGCAATCCATAAATTTTTTAATTTACATTAATTTATTTATTTTTAATAATAATATATTATATGAAAACATATGGATAGAACTTCGAAGAGTACCTGAGTTTGGTCCACCATAGTCCATAACAACCGGATTGATTGTGAGTTATTACATAATTTGTATTTGAATATTTTAATTTAAGCTAATAAAATAAGGATTGATACAAATCCGCCATATAATCTCTAAAACAAATACAACTTTAAAACTAAAGACCAAATTTGAAGAAATAAAATATCAATATTATCATGTATATATACAAATCAGTAGGAGCTTAAATATCATGGAACTTTAAAATAAAATATGTCGGAAATTTGTACAAAACAATGAAAATGCTTGAGCTGTCTATGAATTTTTGCAGGGAGTTATCAAAGTTTGTGTGATGTCTATATTATCTTTTTTATTTATGTCGATTAGTTATTTTTCTTCCAAATTCTGGACGATTTATTAATAGAATTTGTTTTAAGTTTAAATTTATCAGGTTTTGGAAATCCAATAGGATTTTAAAAATGTAAATGGAGATTTTGTTAGCCTAAATCTAAGCAGACACAAATTATATTGGTAATTTATGATGTATTTGGATTGAATATTTAAAATTCATAATTTTGAATTTATTTAGAAAACTCAAATATATCTTTCCGTAGCCATGTTGAATTTCAAATTTTACCTTTTTGAAAAATATATTAATTCAAGAAAACAAATATCAGGTGATTTTTCGAACGCACAAAACACGTACTCATCGGCTACGTCTATCATACAAGGAAATGTTCATAATTTATAACAGCAGCACCACAAAACTGGAACTGAATCACTAGGCAGACACGGAAAACCGAAGCAATCATCCGCCAATTTTATTTGTGTAATTCTACTTAGTGACATGAAAGAAATTTCAACAATATCTTCAGTCTTAGCCACAGGGTGTGAGCTTCTTATTGCCTGCCCCACGAGGGTTGTCGTCTTTCCAGTCGTCCCACACCCTTGCCTTCTCTTGTGCCGCATCATCATCTTCCTCATCGTCCTCGCCTGGTTTTGACTGACGATTATCCTTGTACCATGATGAGTTCGCTTCTTCCATGAGCTTTGCATTATTCTCTTGCCATTTGTTCATAATATTCATCTCCTTCAGCCCAGCTTCTTCGATACTCATAGTTGGCATTCTGTAAATGCGAACCATATTTATTTATTTTCTTTTCCTCAAGTGCGTGTTCAAAGCGAAGAGTCGGGTGATTTTTGAGTTATTAAGACTAGCAGCAGCATACCTGTGATGAGGTTGGAAAACCTGGGCTGCCATTCTCTCTCTCTCGCTTGTTGGGTTTTTGGAAACAAGGCTAGCGGGTCCGAATATCATACGTTGGTGCTTGTGCTCGTGAAACCGTGACACCTTTGCTCGACCTTCTAAAACATCTTGAGCAAAAGTAGCACATGTAATAGGAGTTGCAGGTTTAGTATATCGAGCCCTTGCCGCAGCATCACGATGCCAGGATTCAGCTTTGTGGGTGCGCTCATTAAGAGTAGATTGTGAATAGTTGCCGTCCCCTTCCTATAAAAGGCGTAGTATCACTTGCACACAGAACATAATTGTGAAAGTTGAATATGGTATATGAAATAAACACAGAGTTGAGGATTCAGGTCACGCGAGGAAAACAATAAAATGTAGTATCGAAGCAACCATGAACTTGACAACAGGAGGATTCAGGTCACGCGAGGAAAACAATAAAATGTAGTATCGAAGCAACCATGAACTTGACAACAGAAGGCCGGGGAAGCACCTATACAGTAGTCACATTGTAAGAGAACTGAAGGGAACAGAAGGAAATGTTGCCAGACCCGTGGCATATAATTTCATGAAAGAATGCATTCCCAAGACGATGCATGAACATGATAGAGAGAAAATATATTACCGACTACATACCTTGGATTGGTTCTCCTTTACAGCTAAGAGCATTTCTTCCTCTTTCTTAAGCATCTCCGACAAATCAAACGACTGTTATAGGCATGTGGGTAAGTACCAAGGAAACAAGAGAAAGAAGTTAAAAATACAAAGGACAGTCTCCAAAGATCAGAAACATCCAGACCAACCTTACATAGTGCCAAGGAGATGGTGGTTATCCATGCCTGCAGGCATCTAACCAAACAATCATCATTATGATCCATGCAATGGTATGGAGGGAAGGGGAGGAACAAATAAAAACAATGGTTCTTAATTGAGCAGTGTCATCGAGGGATGCCTTTTAGAATTAGCGCATTGATTTCAACAATTTTGACAACAATCAGGGAAAAATGTGTTATAACAAACAATTTAACATGTTTATGCTTCAAAATAGAATAGAAAGCACATATCAGATGGTGACATAGGCAATTGCGAGGGTGAATTTTCCTCATAATACTGACACAGAGGAAAAATAAATGACCAGCAAAAAATAAGCCTTAAAGCCAACAAGAAAGTGCCGGTGTTAAATAGAGATGAATTCTCAGTCCAGATATGTCTGTTCAAGTTATTACGACCATAAAATGGTGAATTATTCCTCTTTATCATGATTCAGAGCAGCTACATAGATTGGCCACATGTATTCTAATTACAAGCAGCAGTGAAATGTGCATCATAAAATTGTATATTATGTGCTTTTGGCATTAAGAAGAGCCAGGAGACACAGTGTAACTCACGCTAGAAACCTATTCTATAAAGAACATCACATTGATTAAATGAATTCTCAATAAACAACTTACTTCCCTTTCCTCTTCTCCGTCATCATCCTCTAAATCTTGTTCCTCCCTCTCTATGGGAGTAGATAGTGCAGATGCTCTAGTTGAGCGCCCACGACGTTCCTTCCGTTCCTTTATTTCAAGCAATTTTGACTCGGCCGCTTTTGTGCATTTGAACCGAGCAATCTGAAGTAAATCCCAAGTATTAGATGCAGAGGAGTACTATCACTTATTCAACAAATGGAACTATGAAGTTCAATGAAACATGTCCGAGGAAGAATGCCAACCTTCTTAGCTCTTTGATCAGCAGATGAATTGCTCCTTGATTGCATAGATGATTCCAGTTCATCTTCTGGTACTAGCTCCATAGCTTCACAAAATGAAATAAACTCCTAGAATATGGCCAAATGAAAATTCGACATTCAAAAAATTATCAATAGCTTCCTTGAGCACATTGCCTTATCGTGTGACCAAAATCTAAATCTAGTACCTTTAGCTTGGCTGGTGAAGCTTTAAGAATCTGAATCCGGTTCTCCTGTGAATTTTTTTCTGTTAGCTCACCGAGATAATATGGAACCTGCATCAAAGACCATGAGTTAAATACTTTTAAACGATAACTTTCAGACACGAACAATACATCAGATTATCACAGAAACGAAAATCAGCTCACGTTTTTTTTTATCACATTTGCAAGAAAGTGAGTTTAAAGATTAAAGCGGAAAACAAAACCAGAACATTCATCCATTTAGATTACTTTGCCTTTCATGAAGATTAAAAAAATATTCAACACCTACAAGAAGATATTTGAGGTTGTTAGTACTGATATCATCCTTCGTCTCATTAGATGAAAATAACCCCAACTTTCCAATCATATCCTCGCATTTCCTCAAAAGCTCGCAACCGTTTCTCACAGTTTCCTGACAATAATTATTAAGAATGAAACATATACATGAAATAATACTCAAAGGAAAAGATAACAGAATATAACACACATCTAATACACAGTCACTCTAAAACCTGTTCGATTGAAGAATCGGAGGCGATTTGGTGAATCTTTTGAGCCTGCTCGAATAGAATCGGCAACGTAATGTCCTCCATCTGTAATTCCACAAAGCTGATTAGGTTTTGTCACTCAAGTTCTGAAATTGAATACGCGAATTTCAATCAGACAAGATTCCAAGAACTTTGTGTATGTGACTAAGTAAATTAATGAACGTTCAAAATCTGAAATTCGAGGGTTTGGATTTTTTTTTCTTCTCCTTTTTTTGGGTGAAAATGGGTTTGATGATATGATGGAAATACGCCAAATTGAGACTCAAAATCCCCATATCTCCTTAAAAAAATCCCTAATTCTCCCTCCCATACACACGATGAGAACCAGGTTATTCCATTCCTTATGGAATCCGATTCCACCAAAGGGGTTGGAGCGACCATAACCATGCACCTCTGATGGTTGCACTTTTGTATCATATTGCCATAATCATACAAATCCTAGTTTCAAGCTCCTCGGGTACAACCGTGTAGTCTCCATTATCTAATTGAAATTAAATTTTGTATTTAAGCAACTTTTTAGATATGTAAAAACTTGTGAGCTATCTAATACGATTTTTCAGGTTTAAGGGTCGATTTTACCTGCTGAGTCGCAAAGTTTCCTGCTTCTGCTGCCTCGCCGATTTCACAAGCTACGGTTTAGAATCTCCGGATGATAATTCGATGTGTGGGTGAGGTCGTGAGGAGATCAGGGTCGAGGGTTTCAAATGGGTGAATATTGAATCTCAATTTGGGTTCTTTTATTAAAGGGTTTTAATTGGGTTCGATTTTTTGGAGGGTCCGTTGATGCTGGATTTAACCGGACAACATTAAAAACACAAGGTGACCGTTTTGGCATCTCGACCTAAATGAGAGACTGAATCGATAATAAACCAAAACTATATGGATGTATTGCTAATATTTTCTTGAGCAAATACCATTTTAAATTTTCTTTGTAAAAAAATCAAATACCATTTTAATTTGACTATGTGCATATATATTAAAAAAATTCAAAGTAAAATATTTTTTTTTTTTTGAAAAATTTAGAGATTCTACTAAAGAAACAAATTGTGTATGTGGCCATATGTGATACAAAAACTTGTGTGAGACGGTCTCACGGTGTATTTTGTTAGACAGATATCTTATTTGGGTCATCCATGAAAAATTATTACTTTTTATGTTAAGAGTTCTACTTTTTATTGTGAATATCGGTACGGTTGACATGTCTCACAGATAAAAATTCATGAAACCGTTTCACAAAAGACCTACTCATCATGGTTTCATCATAAATTGTACATATAATAAAATCCATTAAGTATGATCGAATATGATTTCAATAACTAATAATAAGTTCTTAATATATATATATATACTAGCCACCGAGGCACACGCGTTGCGTGTGTCATGAATATATGAGGCTAATATATCAAACCTTCATGATTTTAAAACACCAAGACAGTAAAATTTTTGCACTTGATCCATGAAAAGCAAGAGATTCCAAAGCTTAAAAAAATAGGTCAAACTCAACTTGTTACCTTAAATGATATAGATGTTGATCATAAAAAATAATATTTTTTTGAAACAGTAATATCATCTAATGTGAAACAATGATAGAAGTCCATTAAAAATAATTAAACAAATAGTCAAAATATTGTCTAAAAAACATGAGAATATCATCGCACTAAAATTTATTGAATATCAAAACCTAAAATTTATTTCTACATTCATTTAATAAATTGAAAAAAAAAATCAAGTTGTAGATATCTTTAAGCATTTTATGCATATGCTAAACACTCTTTGGGCAAGCGTAGTAAGAAATTATTCATTTTATCGAATAATAACATAGTACAACATAAACAAACAAAATAAATAGAACGATCTATTAAAGTGTGCTATAAAAAATCGATATGACAAAACAAAATATAAACTACTGCAAGGATTTCGATAAATACATTACAAATAAAGTAGAAATTGGCAAACTCCTTTTATGTGTCCAAAAAACCGAAATATTGTAAGTAGACGATATTTAGAAGGAGAAGAAATTGAAGCTAAATAATATTTAAACCTTTGACAATATTTAGAAGGCAACTCTTAGATATTGGTGTAGACATGTTTAAGTTTCAATGACTCAAGAAATAAAATAACATAATTGTGAAGGCCCCTAAAACTTCTTGCTTGAAAATTTGCGGAAAATTAAAAATTTTCTTTTTAAAAGAACTTAATTGGCCTTTCTCATAAGATCAACTGATGAATCGAGTTCAATGTTTAAAATAAAAGCAGCGGAAGAAAATAATTGTTTTCCAACAACAACAATTTAAAAATGTTCGATGACTGATAAAAATTTAGTTTGCGGAATAAAATAAACACTGCTGCGCTGAGGTCCTCGGGTGCCACTACTGCCGACCCAAGCTGGCTCACTGGTCCCCGCCCTCGGCCCTGACCTCATCAGTACCTACAACAATCAAGTCTAGTGAGCCTAAAGACTCAGCATGCATATATCGCAGGTAATGAGTAAAATCTGAGTAAAAATATGCATGGGATAAAATATCATGTCATGAGGCATACTGAAAATAATCTGTACTGAGCAATTATAATACGTGCATAACTGAACTGATAATCACAGTAAAAATATTTGCTCCTTGGAGCCCTGTACTGAAATAACTGATAAAATTTTCTGTTGAGATTATGTTTTACGCCTGTGGCCACTGCACTAAGCTGAACTGATCGGTAACTGCTGAAAATAATCTGTACTGAGCAATTATAATACGTGCATAACTGAACTGATAATCACAGTAAAAATATTTGCTCCTTGAAGCCCTGTACTGAAATAACTGATAAAATTTTCTGTTGAGATTATGTTTTACGCCTGTGGCCACTGCACTAAGCTGAACTGATCGGTAACTGACTACCGGGGAGGCTGAAACTGAACTGAGCTGTCGGTCACTGAAGACCCGATGGTACCATCCTGAACTGATCGGTCACTGGCGACCGGGTGGTACCAACCTGAACTGAGCGGTCACTGGCGACCGTATAAATAATATCACTCCCACATAGTGAATGAACCACAAGCCGTATCGCATAAATCTCAAAAATAATCATTTTCTGTTTTCATGCACGTAATATAATTAAATAACATAATTAAATATGAACAACTTCGATTTTCTTGCATTAAAATCATATACTTGCGATATTTAAAAATACCTATATGACTTGATTGAGGTTTAGAAAAAGTATATACATGCCTTGGTTTGTTTTGACATAAAACAAACAAAATAACGACGCGGCGCGGCGGAGACGGATTGCTCTTCTCTTCCTCACTTAATTCCTTTAAATTAAGCATGCACCATAATTATTAAAATAGCATAAAAATCGTAAACGTGATGCATGAACATTTAAAAATATTATGATTCGTGCTCAGGGCGCTGCTAGGACTCAAATCTCACCCCGGGTGCAAAATGACAATTTTGCCCCTATAAACCCAAAAATTATCGTTTCAACCCTGGACCTCTAAAATTGATCCGAAGCTTACCAAACTCCTTAAAATATTCCGAAACATTTTTAAAATATTCCTAGATGTAAACTCGAGCCCGTATCATAACTTATCTAATTCGTTTTAAAAACTCGGGTCGGGGTTCCGGTTTTAATCTGAATAAATCGAAAATTTACCCAATTCTTCTACGACTTTTACCATAACTTAAAAAAATACTAAAAAGCTCCTAATACTATAATATTAGACCCAAAACTCTCGGCCACTATTCTAGAATGAAAAACAAAGCTCTCGGTCCATTCACAATTCACCACTTCATGCACCCTTTTCCCAATTTCACTCCATCGGCTAATCACCGATTCACCAGCTCTTAACCCACCTAACATGGACTTAGATTAGACTCTAATGAACCTTATTTAACCACACAATCGGCCCCATGCAACCTCCACTAACACCTCACCCGCTAGACACCAAAAGTGACTCCCCCGACTCTCCTTGCATTCGGTACCAATGTCTCGCTCAAGGGATCGGTCCAGCAGTGCTAGGACTATACCAGGACATGGTTCGGACCCATCATGAGTAACTCCTAGACAACCAAGAACAGCGGCCCCTCGCAAGAAACTTAGAAAAATCGTGAGCACCGAAAAAGAATGTAAGGAAACCCATGAAAATTTCTTTGACACTAGCGTTCATGGACAGATCGAGAGGTTTCAAAACACACAAGCATAAACCAGTATATACAGCGCGAATGATGCATGAAGAAAGATACAAAAGCGTGCCTTAAATGATGCTTACTCGTGAGGGACCCGAGATGAAGGCCGGAGGAAATTCTAATGCAAGAGCAAGACAAAATCTATGGGGCCTCTTGCTGAAACCGAGAGTGACAGCGGCTGGGGAGGGTGTCGGCTGATGGGAGTTTTTAGGTTTAGGTTAATGACACTTAGGTGCTAATTATATAGATATAATAATAGTTAATGGGCCTAGATTGTTTAATTTAATTATTAAAAGATGATTAAGCCATATCAACTCAAAAGTAGGCCCATTAAGCTCGAACCCACTCCCGAAAAATATAACGAGTTGAAAAGATTTTTAAACTATTAGCCGAACTCTTAAAAAGTCCCCCGATTCGCTAAAATTCACGAAACGCTAAAAATAAAGTCTCGCGGGTAAAAATACCCTAATAAAATCCTATTTTTGAACAATACACTTAAAATGCTCTAAATTAATTTATAAAAAATTAATCGTGTAATTAAAATAATTTCCTGAAAATTCCCCGGTCTCCGATCCTCGCTCGAACGTGAAATGCAACTTAAAATTCTAATGCACGAACTTTTAAAATTTCGTGAAGCAAATCCTATCATGCATGAATTATGCATAAAATGCATAAAATAATTAAACATGACTTTATTAATTTATCTCAATACTCCATCTCCAGTCCGGCCTCACTTATATACTGAAAAGATGACGATTAAACTACTGCGTAAAATAAATAAATTTAAAGAAAAGAATTTAAATACTCATGCAATAAAAATCATTTTAAATTAAATACTAGGAGTTATGCATGGCTTATACGCAGTCTAATTTACGGGTTCTACAATCCTTCCCCCCTTAAAAGAAATTTCGTCCTCGAAATTCGCTCATCCTTGATACACAAAAGTTTAAACTCTTAATTCTACCCTCCCAATAAAACATGCTTCCGTTGCGCTACTCTGATAAAATAAATGCCGAGCTGTCCTTACGCCTCCTCGATCCTAATTAAATTTGTCTATCGAAATCCTCGTTTGTGAATCGCAACTTAAAACAACGTATGATAACTTAGTTCTATTGAACTATAGCCCCGAATTATGACTTATCCCGCAGTTTCTTATACTAGAGATGGATGTCTAAACTTATCGCACCTTACTTTTCTTATAATATACTCGTAACCTTCATCGACCTATTATAATAGCATTTATGCAGTTCGACTTAAGAAACCTTTGCATCAGAATTTACTGATCGATTCTTATACTCGATAATATACTTAACTGTTAAACCTTATCTCAACCTCATAATAATATTATGCTAAGATTCTTGATTCGAATCTTTATCTTACAGCACCAAACTCACATAACTTAATTATTTACGAGTACCTCCCGAATGTAAAATTGTTGCACATTCTTAAACCTCGAGTAACGTTAATTCATAAAACCCAATTATACAATATCGCTCTTCTACCTTAATAATAAAATCCTTCTAGTATCAATTACATGCTTAAACTATTATCTTCCCAATTACATTAAAGTTGAGACCTAAGACCCTTGGACCTTTCTCCTTGAAATAAATGTCGCATTCTTACGTATCCTTAATTCTTAATTAGTACTAGCGTATAAAACTTACTAAATCATCCCACATTAATGTTGGACTAACTCTAATAAATCAACTTCACTTATAACCCATAAAATTCTAGAATCCCCATATCAAGCTTTTAGATTTCTTACTTGATAAAAATCTTCATATTCATCCATTGATAACTTATATTGAACACAACAAATTCCCTTTTGTTTTTATTTCACCCAAAATATCCGTATGAGCAAATATCCCATAAATTTGAAATTAAAATTTACCTAATCCAAATAGCTTTGAATAAAATAATCCCAATACACATATCCGTTTAGTCCCAAGTTTGTTAATGACTTCCAAAATTTCTCAAGGCAAGGTGTCTACCTCACCTCTTACGTGCGTCTACCAATTAAACTAACCATCATCGTACCCCAATTTTTTAAAATTTTATATTCTCACAAGGTATAATCTTAACTGTTAAGATCATGACTAAAACTTGTGACACATCAAACTTATGTTCCCAAAAATTTACTAACTCAATGTCTATCCTTATAACTTAACTAACCGATCAAATTTACCTTAAATCGTCATCACTTTAAATTCTTGATTTGCCACAACATTATTTCACTAACGTTTAAACTTTCACGCCTAAGATTGATTCATCTTACAATGTCCTTGGTTACCATTCATTATGACATTATAACCCAAATATCTAAATATTCTATATTTCCTTCGAGCCTAAATAACCGAAAATTCCTATAATTTAAAACGTTCAATTCTCACTTACTACTAAATAAGTTCTCAAGTTTCTTAAAATTGTAAAATTAATTCTTACTTTCCTCGAATATCATCCAATTTTTTTTTGTCCTAAATCTCGAAATTCCACAATTACCCATTAGTTCTCAGTATTCCCAATTTCATTTTTATAGATTTCCCGCATCATAAGGTTCAATAGCCTTAAGTTTATTAAACCCAAAATTAATTCCCATAACACGTCTTACATTCCTATAAATACTTAAAATTCCAATTCCTCAAAATTCGCATTTAATCCTTAAAATTTTGAAATTGCAATCTGACTCTTACAGTTCTCCAAATTTACATTTTAGCCCTACAACTCTTAGAAATTTGCATCATTGTCCCCATAAAATTTTCCATCTTTACCTCATTAAACTTTTAAATTCTCGAACTCAAAATTAAATCCCAAAATTTGGTAAATTCAAAAATAGTCCCTTAGAATTTTATTTTTGAACCTATGTCCTCAAATCATTGGTTATTACAATTAGGTCCTTAAAATTCTCAATTCCTACAATTCAATACTTAAATCCAACTATGTAGAGCATGCATCCTAAATAAATTCTCATAATTAATCTTACATTTCCATAGATACTTAAAATCCTCAAATTGTACATTTATAATCTTAAAGATTGTCGTAGTCTTCGAATCGCTATTGCTTATATGAAATCCTCAAAAATTTACTCTACTAGCAACCAAGAACCATTAATAATTTTTTTAGAAATTCTACAAGTCTCAGAAGCATTCATAATTTTTAAGTTTAACTTATGGCCCATAAGTAGAACATCAGTACTACTAACCCAAAAATTAATATAGTCAAATAATTTACGACCTCTCCTAATGCCCAATAGCAAAATTCTTATTTATGTCTGGTGGGGGTGGAGGTGCATTTCCCTCCTACCTCTGATGCTCATCGTCCTCATGACGGCACTCATCATCCCTCGCGCGCTAAACAAGGCGTCTAGGAGGCATACTGTTCCAACATAACCCATACGTAACTAACATGCATAATTCCATAATTTATTTGAAATGAACACTGAAATACTGAAAATCTGGTCGAAATTATTTCATGGAAGCATGCTGTCAAAATAATTCGTGCTTTAAATAAAATGCTGAAAAGTAAAACTTACAGACCGAAGGCGTGACTTCGTGAGCTTCTCGTGGTCAGTAGTAGTGTAACCCTTTACAAGAACATAGGCTCTGATACCAACTGTGAAGGCCCCTAAAACTTCTTGCTTGAAAATTTGCGGAAAATTAAAAATTTTCTTTTTAAAAGAACTTAATTGGCCTTTCTCATAAGATCAACTGATGAATCGAGTTCAATGTTTAAAATAAAAGCAGCGGAAGAAAATAATTGTTTTCCAACAACAACAATTTAAAAATGTTCGATGACTGATAAAAATTTAGTTTGCGGAATAAAATAAACACTGCTGCGCTGAGGTCCTCGGGTGCCACTACTGCCGACCCAAGCTGGCTCACTGGTCCCCGCCCTCGGCACTGACCTCATCAGTACCTACAACAATCAAGTCTAGTGAGCCTAAAGACTCAGCATGCATATATCGCAGGTAACGAGTAAAATCTGAGTAAAAATATGCATGGGGTAAAATATCATGTCATGAGGCATACTGAAAATAATCTGTACTGAGCAATTATAATACGTGCATAACTGAACTGATAATCACAGTAAAAATATTTGCTCCTTGGAGCCCTGTACTGAAATAACTGATAAAATTTTCTGTTGAGATTATGTTTTACGCCTGTGGCCACTGCACTAAGCTGAACTGATCGGTAACTGCTGAAAATAATCTGTACTGAGCAATTATAATACGTGCATAACTGAACTGATAATCACAGTAAAAATATTTGCTCCTTGAAGCCCTGTACTGAAATAACTGATAAAATTTTCTGTTGAGATTATGTTTTACGCCTGTGGCCACTGCACTAAGCTGAACTGATCGGTAACTGACTACCGGGGAGGCTGAAACTGAACTGAGCTGTCGGTCACTGAAGACCCGATGGTACCATCCTGAACTGATCGGTCACTGGCGACCGGGTGGTACCAACCTGAACTGAGCGGTCACTGGCGACCGTATAAATAATATCACTCCCACATAGTGAATGAACCACAAGCCGTATCGCATAAATCTCAAAAATAATCATTTTCTGTTTTCATGCACGTAATATAATTAAATAACATAATTAAATATGAACAACTTCGATTTTCTTGCATTAAAATCATATACTTGCGATATTTAAAAATACCTATATGACTTGATTGAGGTTTAGAAAAAGTATATACATGCCTTGGTTTGTTTTGACATAAAACAAACAAAATAACGACGCGGCGCGGCGGAGACGGATTGCTCTTCTCTTCCTCACTTAATTCCTTTAAATTAAGCATGCACCATAATTATTAAAATAGCATAAAAATCGTAAACGTGATGCATGAACATTTAAAAATATTATGATTCGTGCTCAGGGCGCTGCTAGGACTCAAATCTCACCCCGGGTGCAAAATGACAATTTTGCCCCTATAAACCCAAAAATTATCGTTTCAACCCTGGACCTCTAAAATTGATCCGAAGCTTACCAAACTCCTTAAAATATTCCGAAACATTTTTAAAATATTCCTAGATGTAAACTCGAGCCCGTATCATAACTTATCTAATTCGTTTTAAAAACTCGGGTCGGGGTTCCGGTTTTAATCTGAATAAATCGAAAATTTACCCAATTCTTCTACGACTTTTACCATAACTTAAAAAAATACTAAAAAGCTCCTAATACTATAATATTAGACCCAAAACTCTCGGCCACTATTCTAGAATGAAAAACAAAGCTCTCGGTCCATTCACAATTCACCACTTCATGCACCCTTTTCCCAATTTCACTCCATCGGCTAATCACCGATTCACCAGCTCTTAACCCACCTAACATGGACTTAGATTAGACTCTAATGAACCTTATTTAACCACACAATCGGCCCCATGCAACCTCCACTAACACCTCACCCGCTAGACACCAAAAGTGACTCCCCCGACTCTCCTTGCATTCGGTACCAATGTCTCGCTCAAGGGATCGGTCCAGCAGTGCTAGGACTATACCAGGACATGGTTCGGACCCATCATGAGTAACTCCTAGACAACCAAGAACAGCGGCCCCTCGCAAGAAACTTAGAAAAATCGTGAGCACCGAAAAAGAATGTAAGGAAACCCATGAAAATTTCTTTGACACTAGCGTTCATGGACAGATCGAGAGGTTTCAAAACACACAAGCATAAACCAGTATATACAGCGCGAATGATGCATGAAGAAAGATACAAAAGCGTGCCTTAAATGATGCTTACTCGTGAGGGACCCGAGATGAAGGCCGGAGGAAATTCTAATGCAAGAGCAAGACAAAATCTATGGGGCCTCTTGCTGAAACCGAGAGTGACAGCGGCTGGGGAGGGTGTCGGCTGATGGGAGTTTTTAGGTTTAGGTTAATGACACTTAGGTGCTAATTATATAGATATAATAATAGTTAATGGGCCTAGATTGTTTAATTTAATTATTAAAAGATGATTAAGCCATATCAACTCAAAAGTAGGCCCATTAAGCTCGAACCCACTCCCGAAAAATATAACGAGTTGAAAAGATTTTTAAACTATTAGCCGAACTCTTAAAAAGTCCCCCGATTCGCTAAAATTCACGAAACGCTAAAAATAAAGTCTCGCGGGTAAAAATACCCTAATAAAATCCTATTTTTGAACAATACACTTAAAATGCTCTAAATTAATTTATAAAAAATTAATCGTGTAACTAAAATAATTTCCTGAAAATTTCCCGGTCTCCGATCCTCGCTCGAACGTGAAATGCAACTTAAAATTCTAATGCACGAACTTTTAAAATTTCGTGAAGCAAATCCTATCATGCATGAATTATGCATAAAATGCATAAAATAATTAAACATGACTTTATTAATTTATCTCAATACTCCATCTCCAGTCCGGCCTCACTTATATACTGAAAAGATGACGATTAAACTACTGCGTAAAATAAATAAATTTAAAGAAAAGAATTTAAATACTCATGCAATAAAAATCATTTTAAATTAAATACTAGGAGTTATGCATGGCTTATACGCAGTCTAATTTACGGGTTCTACAATAATAACCCAAAAAATGTATAAACCATCGTTACATGTTAAATGAAAACCAAGAAAAACCAGTGAGATTAAGTGGAAGGAAACTTACATTATTTGAAAAAGTTATTCGAAATTCGTGAAGTCAAAGAAAAAAATTCAGAGGAAAGAAAGTCTTGTGTGAAAGATCTTTACCAACAAAATCAAAGGAAAGAAAGTTTAAACATTTTTGAGATATAACATTTGAAAGATTGAAGCGAATTTCGCGAAGCTAAACCAAAAATAAATATGATCAAGATACATAAATTGCACAATATTGTTGCCATCAATTGTATCAAAATGCTGAAGGAAGTAAAAATAATCATAAAGAAAAGCATCAATAAGTAAGACAATCGACAAATAAATTGAATTTTCCTAAGTTCACTTGTTATTTGAGTTTCAAACAACCAATGAACAGTACAACCAAGATTGTCCTTGAAATAAGGACATTCAAGCAGAAGCAGCCGCAGTTACCAAGTAAATGTTATCAACATTACCAAAAACATATATTTAATTTAAATTTATAAAACCATGATTATGGGATAATTGAGGTAGACTCTTGTAATCTATTTATTGAAGGATTTCGAAAAGGACACCTTTTCTAAGTTCAATCATAACTATTGTATCAAGCTATCTTTAAATGATCATTATGTTGAATCAAACGAATCCTAACCTTGGGCTTCTTCTGTGTGTCGTCTTCTTCTACTTCTTATTATTAATTTTTAGCGTCAGACTTCCTTTGTATTTCCTACTCTTTGTTCTAAATTCCCCTATTGTAGATCGAAGTGGTTGACGTAATTGTACATGTGTCTGTGGGATGTGTGATTTTTTTATTTATTTGGGATAGTATCAACACGATCAGTCTGAAAAGCATGTTTCGTGGAGTCTCAATTGCAACTACAAATATTCAATCAGGCCTTATTACCGTCCTTTCAACAGAATAGAATTTCAGCATGTGGGTCGCGCTCACAATGCTTGAAAAAGTGCATCCGAGCAAAGTTTAATGGGACATTTATGTTATAAAATAAAGTAGTCATTTTTTATGCTTCTAGGCTACGTTTGGTTGAAAGGATAGGATTACTAAATGATTGACACGTAAATGATAAAATAAATGACTATTTACAGATTAATATGTTATGCCAAAATCCTTGTCCTGTTTGGTTTGTTTTTTATGTGTGTGATTACCTACTCCATTAACTTTATTGTACCAAAACTACCCTTTCCTATTTTTGTTTCATTACTAAATTCCCACCCACTTCTGTACGCTATTTTCACATTTCCTTCCAAAACATTCGTCCACACAATCTGTTCGAAGAAAACCCTACCACACAGCAACGTAGATATTTCGTCATATATCGATGTACGCCTTCTTCCCCAAAATGTGTGGATCTTGAATTTCTGCTGCTGAATCATACATCTGAAGGCGTGGATTTCGTATTCCGCACGTTAATCTTCCGTCGATAATCCACCGGAAAATGTAGCAGAAACATTTTTCTGCTTACGCAAAAGATTTAACAGAAAGAAAGTGCATTTAACGAGACGCTGCGCGCTTCCGGATATTTCCGAAAAATTTAGCACGGTATATCAAACAAATGTAATATTCAGAAAATTGCTTTCCGGAAACAGCTACTGCATATTCAATTGGGAGACAAAGAATTTTAATACACAAAGAACCTGATTTCAGAAGAAGAGGAACGGATTCAGTGAGAAACCCTAAAGTGCACTCCGGTCTTCGTCCATACCTTGTTCTTCAGCTGGGCCAGTACTATGATGTTTTGATTTTGACGTCGGTTGTCAAAGGGTATTATAGGAAAGTGGCGTGTGATAGAGATGAGGACTAATAATAATGTCATTGGACATGGGTTAAAATTAACCTGCTTTGTCCCACTTTGTCCTTTGCACAATAGATTGAGTTGGTTTAATTAAATTTGAACCAAGCAAGGGATTAGGCTGGAAAAAATTAGTGAATCACACCTAATCATGCCTACCAAGCACAGCACTAATGTGAAACTGTCTATCTAAAATACATTTTGTGAAGGCAGGTCCAGATGGCCTTTTTGAGGTGAAGGAGCATTGATTGCTCTATCTCGAGTGAATGCAAACTCAGAGGAATAATGAACGGTTTAGTGCATTTCTGTGATGTATTTAAACTTGTGATGTCCAAACTGCACTGGAATAGAAAAATTATGGTGAAAATCCCTGAAACTAAAAGTTGTACTCTTCTGGAATGCACTGTGGATTGTTCCTTTTTTTTTTTTTATTTCTTTTGTACTTATTTTTCCTTGTTAAGACAGTGAAGTAAAACTCCATTTGAATTTGCAACTTATCAAACATGTACAGCCGATTCTTACCTGGATTGTTGGCCTTCCAGATGAGTAATTCGGTCAATGGTGAGTCCTGCACTGGAATAAAAATATTATGGTGAAAATCCCTGAAACTAAAAGTTCTACTCTTCTGGAATGCAGTGTGGATTGTTCCTTTTTCTTGATTTCTTTTGTACTACTTTTCCTTGTTAAGACAGTGAAGTAAAACTCCATTTGAATTTGCAACTTATCAAACATGTGTAGCCGATTCTTACATGGATTGTTGGCCTTCCAGATGAGTAATTCAGTCAATGGTGAGTCCGATTGAGCCTTCTGCTATCTCGATAAAGGAGTTGGGAGCAAAGTCAGTAGGTTTTGGTTGCTAGTATAATCTGTTTGTAATCAATATAAAATTAATTAATGAGGGGGTATGGAAAAATCATACGGAAACTTGAAAGCAAAGCATCTAATGATTGCAAAAATATTTGCAGAAAACTCTTGGGAGAAAATATAGATTCGTGTTCTATTAAAGAGTTAGTACATGTGGAAGAACAGTTGGGAAAAAGTTTAAGCAAAATTAGGGCTAGGAAGGTGATCTCGTTAATGTCGTTGTGTATAAAATCCATATCCATTAGTTACAGTATCGATTTGTTTTCGTTTCATAACAATATCAATTTGAGTTATCATTCATGTATTCGGCTGTGGTAATCGTCTAGTACATATGCTATAATATATGTTTTTATATTCAATTACATTTAATTGTATGAACCATAATGTGACATGCATAGTTGATTCAACTTCCTTTGCATTGATCATAGTTTATTATATGGATGAAATCTGGAATTCTATTTATTTTTTATTTTTTATTTTTTATTTGGCCAGAATGCTTTATTTCAAGAACATATCCATCAGCTAAAACAACTGTTATAAACTGAGATCAAGGATCAATAATAATCTATTTATTTGTGATGCTTGATAATTGGCAACCCTAATTGTTTTATGACGCAGGAGGCAAAACTTATGAAAGTAAACACTGATTTAAAGGAAAATGTGGGTACTGAATCCATAGATTATTCTTTGGTTACTTGTGTTTATATATAAAAGGATGCGAAATTTTTTTTCCTTCCAAAAAAACTCTTGTTTAAGTCAGCAAAGCTAAAATCTTTCAGAATTTTCAACTCACAGGTTAAAAATAAGGGATTAAACTTTTTGGTGATATGAAATCACACCTTTTTTTTTTGGAATCACGTGATTAAAAAAACCTTTCCACTAAAAGTCAATCCCCAAATTGCAAATAAAACGAATCTCCAGGAAACGCAATAATGAAATAACAGTTTTCGTCACAGATTCAATTCGAAGCAGAAACAAAACAAAAAATCATAAATCCCACTTCAAGATTTCGTTGAATAATCAAGAATCAAACTGGGAAAACAATTGTACCAGATCCAATGTTTCATTATTGATTTCTTCAAGACTTGTGCCTTTGTCATGAACCCTCACTCCTGTTACTTCTTCTTTTTGTTTTTTTTTTCCAATAATCTTTTTGTGAAAAAAAAACAAAATGGGATTGTAGAAGAGACGGTGAAATATTTGATCTGAGGTTTTTTACGGAGAAGGGGAAATGGGATTGATCGCTCGATCGCGTAAGAGCAGTGGTTTGCCCGTGGGCCGATGGGGGTGATGCAAACATGGTTGATCAAGCACCAAAGAAAGTATGAGAGTCGTTGGAGTTGCCCGAAGGACCTATAACGAGGGGACGTAGCAAGAAGTTCAAAGAAGAACTTCAAGGACTCATAATGAACTACCAAGTAGGAGCTAAAAGTTGGATGTCTAAATTGGAGGAGGTTGGGAATTATGGAAATAGTATTGGAGATTTTTGGAATGTTATTCAAGTTCAATTGCCGAAGCAAGAGTTCACCCGCGGTCCTGCAAGCACCGCACCCGCGGTCCAACATAATAGAATTTAAGAAGATTCGCCGAAGCCATACCGCACCCGCGGTCGTTTGATGCACCGCACCCGCGGTCGTTCACCGCACCCGCGGTTTTTGACGCAATCACACCGCACCCGCGGTCTAGTTGCACCGCACCCGTGGTCCTTTAGTGCACTTCCGTGTCAAAGTTGCTAATTATCTCATTTAAGCTTTTCACACTACTTTTCTTGTTTTTTAATGATTATATAATGCATGTATTATTGATGAACGAAATACATTGAATGATATATGAAAATTGATTGAGAATTCTCTCAACATTCAAGGCTTTGTGCTTTGTATCCAAAACAAATCAAACTTATCAAAGATTTAATCTTTGTGGCGTTTGTCGATTGTTTCTCGCTCGGATTGTCATAGGCTTTGTTCTTTGAAGGTTCGTTCTTGATTCAATTGTTATTATCGTTGATATTTGTTGCTAAGTTAAATCGCTTAGAGGTGAATATCACAAAATCTTTACTTGTTTCAAAAGATCGGGACAATATAATCGTTCCTTGTTGGTTATTGAATTGAGGGTGCGATTTCTATATTCGTGCTTGCCTTTCATTCGTACGAGGATTCGTATCATTTGGTATCAGAGCTTTGGCTCATTGAATTCAAGTAAGTTATCTTTGTTGTTATTTTCAGATCTGACTATCCTTTGTTCTGTTCTCAGATCTGTGGTATTTTTTTTTTGTTTCTATCGTCATATCTATCAAAAACAAAAACAAAAATTCATTCTGTTTCAGTTTTGTGTTATCCTTTGTTCTATTTTAAGATCTACGTTATTTCTATCATCCTTTGTTATTTGATAATCCAGAATCATTGAAAAAAAAAAAATTGTTCTGTGTTATTCTGTCGTTCTTGTTTTTGTGCAATCCAAGTGAAACAGTTGCAAGTGTTCACAAGTTGAATCTTGTTAGTTTGATAAAAAGAAAATATAAAGATTGAGCACACCTTTGAGAGAACTATCAAATTCGAGTGAAAAAAAAAAATTTGAGTGCGAGTGTTATTTCTTTGGAGTGATCATGAGAATTTGGGTGAGGAAAATCTTTTATTTCTACTAACATTTTATTGCAGGTACAAAATCTGAAATTAAAATGGAGAGGGAAGTAGGAGAGGGTTCGAACCAGGGGTTGTCTAAGGAGGAGATATTTGAATATTTTAGTAGAATGATGCGGGCCGAGTTTGATCCTATACATGAGAGGTTGGATAAGCTTGAGGCTAGTACTAGTGGAAATAAATCTAAGCCTAAAGGTTTGGGTAGAATCGAAGAAGAAGAAGAGTATGAATATGATTTGGGAGGAGAAGAGGAAAGTCAAAACGAGAACTGGGGTAGAGGTGGAAGAGGTAGAGGATTTGGTAGAGGAAGAAGAGAAGCCTTACGTGGTAGGTACGAAGATGGGAATAAGGAAGATAATAACATAGGTAGTATTAAGATGAAAATTCCATCGTTCAATGGTAAGTCGGATCCAGAGGCTTATTTAGAGTGGGAAAAGCGAGTTGAATTCGTGTTTGATTGTCACCATTATTCCGAACAAAAGAAGGTTAGGTTGGCCGTTGTTGAATTTGTTAATTATGCACTTATTTGGTGGGATCAATTAGTGACCACAAAAAGAAGATGCAATGAGCGACCTATAGAAACTTGGGCTGAAATGAAGAGCGTAATGAGGAAGAGGTTTGTACCAAATCACTACTATAGAGAAATGTTTAAGAAGCTACAAACTTTGAGACAAGGTGTGAAGAGTGTTGAGGACTACTATAAAGAATTGGAAGTAGTCATGATTAGAGCAAACATAGATGAGGATAGTGAGGCTACTATGGCTCGTTTTCTGTGTGGTTTGAACAGGGAAATTCAAGACCAAGTGGAGCTTAGACATTACTTGGATCTAGATGAAATGGTGCAGATGGCGATAAAAGTGGAGCAACAACTCAAGAGGAGAGGAGTTGGTCGTACTACACAAGCTGGGAATACATCAACACCTTGGCGTTCCAATGTTGTTAAACGTGAAGAAAGCAAGGTAGTGGTCAAGCCCAAAGTTGACATGAAACAAGAGGCGCCTAAGCAGGGAATGCAAGGTAAACCTGAAACTCCTATTAATCGTTCTAGAGATATTAAATGTTTTAGGTGTCAAGGAGTTGGACATATTGCTAGCCAATGTCCCAATAAAAGGGTGATGGCGTTGAATAATTATGGGGAGTATGAATCTCATAGTGAGGGAGATTATGGAGAGGATGAAGATGAGATGCCTGCATTAGAGGATCCTGATGAAGGATATGAAGCAGTTGTGGGTGAGACATTAGTGACTAGGCGTATCATGAGTGCCCAAGTCAAAGAAGAGGAGACGAATCAGAGGGAAAACTTGTTCCATAGCAGGTGTTTTGTCAATGGCAAAGTTTGCAATCTTATTATAGATGGAGGAAGTTGTACCAATGTTGCTAGTCTTGAGATGGTTGAAAAATTGAGCTTGCCTACTTTAAAACATCCTCAACCATATAGGCTACAGTGGTTGAATGATTGTGCCGAAGTGAAGGTGAACAAACAAGTTTTGGTTGCGTTTTCGATTGGGAAGTATGTTGATGAGGTGTTATGTGATGTGGTGCCAATGCATGCTTGTCATATTTTGTTAGGGAGACCATGGCAATATGATAGGCAAGTGACACATGATGGGTTTAGAAATAAATATTCTTTTGTACTCAAGAAAGAACCCATTGTTTTACTTCCTTTGTCCCCAAAGCAAGTGTTGGAGGACCAATTGAAAAAGAAGAAAAGAGATGAGGCCGAAAGAAAGAGTGAATTAAAAAGTGAGATGGCCTTTGAAAATAAAAATGAAATGGCTAAAAACAAAAGTGATAAAAAAATTGAGATAGCCATACAAAAGAAAAATGAGGAAAAAGAAAATGAGAGAAAAGAGGCCAAAAAGAAAACATATATGGCCCAAAAGAGTGAGTTGAAACAATTGTTGTACACACATGAACCACTTGTGTTGATACTTTATAAAGAGATCCTCTTTAACACAAGTGATATAGCCGGATCCCTTCCGAGCAATGTTGTTTCTCTATTGCAGGAGTTTGATGATATATTTCCGGAGGAACTACCTCAAGGAATACCACCATTGAGGGGGATTGAGCACCAAATCGATTTTGTACCCGGAAGTGCATTGCCAAATCGTCCAGCTTATAGAAGTAATCCGGAGGAAACTAAGGAGCTTCAGCGGCAGGTAAGTGAGTTGTTAGATAGGGGTTTTGTGCGTGAGTCCATGTCTCCTTGTGTTGTGCCTGTTTTATTAGTTCCTAAGAAAGATGGATCATGGCGTATGTGTGTGGATTGTAGGGCAATCAATAACATTACCATCAAGTATAGGCATCCCATACCTAGATTAGATGATATGTTAGATGAGTTGCATGGTGCATGTATTTTTAGCAAGATTGATTTGAAAAGTGGTTATCACCAAATTCGAATGAGGGAAGGTGACGAGTGGAAAACAGCATTTAAAACCAAGTACGGATTATATGAGTGGATGGTAATGCCTTTTGGCTTAACTAACGCTCCTAGTACCTTTATGAGGTTAATGAATCATGTTTTACGTGCATACATAGGGAAATTTGTTGTTGTCTATTTTGATGATATTCTTGTGTATAGCAAAGATTTAGAAGAGCATGTTGAGCATTTAAGACTTGTACTGATAACACTTAGGGATGAACATTTATATGCTAATCTTAAGAAATGTGATTTTTGTACAAGAAAGCTTGTTTTTCTTGGTTTTGTGGTAAGTTCACAGGGGATACAAGTGGATGAGGACAAGGTAAGTGCTATTCGAGATTGGCCAACGCCTGCTAATGTTAGTCAAGTTCGAAGCTTTCATGGCCTTGCAAGCTTCTATAGGAGGTTTGTAAAAGATTTTAGCACACTGGCGGCACCGATGACGGCGGTGATTAAGAAGCACGTTCCATTCGATTGGGGCGAGGAGCAAGAGAAGTCCTTTAATATTATTAAAAAAAATTAATAAATGCGCCTTTACTTGTTTTGCCTGATTTTTCTAATACATTTGAAATTGAATGTGATGCATCAGGTGCAGGTATTGGTGGTGTTTTGATGCAAGGAGGACGACCAGTGGCATACTTTAGTGAGAAGCCCAATGGAGCAGCACTGAACTATCCAACGTATGACAAGGAGTTGTACGCGCTTGTGAGGACTTTGGAGGTATGGCAACACTATTTGAGGCCTAAAGAGTTTGTAATTCATACGGATCATGAGTCTCTTAAGCACCTTAAGGGGCAGCAGAAGTTGAACAAGCGGCATGCCAAGTGGGTTGCATTCATAGGTACATTTCCCTACATCATCAAGTATAAACAAGGTAAGGATAATGTAGTAGCTGACGCACTATCAAGGAGGTATGTATTAATCTCTACTTTGGATTCGAAAATCTTGGGATTTGAACATATGAAAGAGTTGTATTTGTTGGATGAGGATTTTAAGGAGATAATTGAAACATGTATGCATGGTCCACATGAAAAATTTTATTTGCATAATGGGTTTTTATTTAGAGAAGATAGATTGTGCATTCCTAAGTCATCAATTCGTGAATTACTTGTGAGGGAGGCACATGGTGGAGGTTTAATGGGGCATTTTGGTGTGGCTAAAACTTTGAGTTGTTTGCATGAGCATTTTTATTGGCCACATATGAAACGTGATGTTGAACGTGTTTGTGAAAAATGCCTTACTTGTCGACAAGCTAAGTCTAGAACACAACCACATGGATTGTATACACCAATTCCTGTTCCTAGTGAACCTTGGGTTGATATCTCTATGGATTTTGTTTTGGGGTTGCCTAGGACAAAGAAGGGGAGGGATTCTATATTTGTTGTTGTGGATAGATTTTCTAAGATGGCTCATTTTATTGCTTGTCACAAAACTGATGATGCATCTCACATTGCGGATCTATTCTTTAAAGAAGTCGTTAGGTTGCATGGCATGCCTAGGACTATTGTGTCTGATCGTGATGTTAAATTCTTGAGTTACTTTTGGAAAACGTTATGGGCTAAACTTGGCACAAAATTGTTGTTTTCTACTACATGTCATCCTCAAACAGATGGACAAACTGAAGTTGTTAATAGAACTCTAGGAACACTTTTGCGTGCTATACTAAAAAAGAACTTGAAAAATTGGGAAGAATGTTTGTCATTTGTTGAGTTTGCTTAT
Organism: Primulina eburnea; assembly: GCF_022965805.1. NCBI lineage: Eukaryota > Viridiplantae > Streptophyta > Magnoliopsida > Lamiales > Gesneriaceae > Primulina > Primulina eburnea. The sequence continues at coordinate 10,187,352 of NC_133116.1, forward strand.
AATCGTAGTGTGCATTCTACTACGAATTATTCACCATTTGAAGTTGTATATGGTTTTAATCCTTTGACTCCGTTGGATTTGATGTCTTTACCTGTGAGTGAAAGGTTGAACATGGATGGCCAGAAGAAAGCTGAATTCATTAGAAGTTTGCATGAGAAGGTCAAGGATAACATCGAGAAGAAGAATTTACAATACACGAAGCAAGCCAACAAGGGAAGGAAAAAGATGGTTTTTGAAAAGGGGGATTGGGTTTGGTTGCACTTAAGGAAAGATTTCCAGAAAAGAGGCGTTCAAAACTCTTACCTAGGGGTGATGGACCATTTCAAGTGCTTGAAAGGATCAACGATAATGCCTACAAACTTGATCTACCAGGTGAGTACAATGTCAGTTCCACTTTTAATGTTAGTGATCTTTCGTTGTTTGATGTAGGAGATGATCAAGATTTGAGGACAAATCCTTTTCAAGAAGGGGAGAATGATGCAAACATGGTTGATCAAGCACCAAAGAAAGTATGGGAGTCGTTAGAGTTGCCCGAAGGACCTATAACGAGGGGACGTAGCAAGAAGTTCAAAGAAGAACTTCAAGGACTCATAATGAACTACCAAGTAGGAGCTAAAAGTTGGATGTCTAAATTGGAGGAGGTTGGGAATTATGGGAATAGTATTGGAGATTTTTGGAATGTTATTCAAGTTCAATTGCTGAAGCAAGAGTGCACCCGCGGTCCTGCAAGCACCGCACCCGCGGTCCAACATAATAGAATTTAAGAAGATTCGCCGAAGCCATACCGCACCCGCGGTCGTTCACCGCACCCGCAGTCTAGCACGTACCGCACCCGCGGTTTTTGACGCAATCACACCGCACCCGCGGTCTAGTTGCACCGCACCCGCGGTCCTTTAGTGCACTTCCGTGTCAAAGTTGCTAATTATCTCATTTAAGCTTTTCACACTACTTTTTTTGTATTTTAATGATTATATAATGCATGTATTATTGATGAACGAAATACATTGAATGATATATGAAAATTGATTGAGAATTCTCTCAACATTCAAGGCTTTGTGCTTTGTATCCAAAACAAATCAAACTTATCAAAGATTTAATCTTTGTGGCGTTTGTCGATTGTTTCTCGCTCGGATTGTCATAGGCTTTGTTCTTTGAAGGTTCGTTCTTGATTCAATTGTTATTATCGTTGATATTTGTTGCTAAGTTAAATCGCTTAGAGGTGAATATCACAAAATCTTTACTTGTTTCAAAAGATCGGGACAATATAATCGTTCCTTGTTGGTTATTGAATTGAGGGTGCGATTTCTATATTCGTGCTTGCCTTTCATTCGTACGAGGATTTGTATCAGGGGGGTTATGGGCTGAAAGATGTCGGATCAAATTAAACAAAGATGATCAGGGGCAAAAAAGGAAATAAATAAATTAGTGTCCTCCTTGGCAGTTTTTATAAGGTGCTCAGCCTTAATCTACATAATATATATGAAAGCATGAATAAATTGAAATGGGCCTGTTTTTGTACGGTTTTTAGTCATCTAAAATACACGTGGCCTACCATTCTTTCTCCAACACAGCAGAAGTCTGTGCTGTCAATAAACCACGCTTGTGTCACCTACAGCATTCGGTTTTCTCTTTTATTTTCTTTTATGCATATAAAGAGGAGAGAAGAGTATCGCGTCTCCTGCTTGATATACTCAATAATCGGATAATCTTCCATTTCGAGCCCTACCGGCCATCTCAAGCTACGCAATGGCGTTTCCGGCCTTCGAGTGCCGCTCCGATCTTGATTGCATGCTGACTGCTGCACCGTCCGGTAGGAAAATCAAGCCTCAGATGCTCCACGGCGCGATGTCGGTCTACGGACTTTCCTCAAGGATTTAGAAATTCCCACCAAATTTCGTTAGGCAGCTGAGTAACAAGGCGCGACGGAACTGTAGCAACATTGGTGTGGCGCAGGTTGTGGCTGCTTCGTGGCTAAACGACCAGGGTGACTTGGATTTCAAGTTCGCAGCTAAGGCTGTCGTTGCTGCGGCTGTGGCCGCCTCCGCGCCGGTTGACGAGGTGATTGTGGCTGAAAATACTACTTTTGATCGGGAAAATGTACGATTTGAGGTCGCGTCCTTTCAAATACTGGATGGTAGCGTCGCGATTCATGCCGGTATGGTTTTAATTAATTCAACATATTCTTTGATTTCGCTTTTTCTTTACTTGACTTCTCGGTTATGAAATCTCATTTGTGTGTTTCTTCTAGCATATTTTTATTTTCTTGATTATTGTGAAACATTTTTGGAAGAAAAACAGTTTTTCCGATGCCTGATAATTTAAAAAAAATTCTCGGTATATTGATTATTCAGGAAAAGTGTCCGTGGCATTGTAAGAACTCTCTTGCACTATTTGTTGAACGTCCAAATCCGAGATGGATTTCGTAGAATTGCTTTTGTTGATCGTCGTGGATTGTACTTTCTTTTGATGTTTACATTAATGTGTCCAGGTGAAAGATTGGGCCGTGGTATTGTTACTGACACAATTACTACCCCAGCAGTTAATACACCTGCCTATTTCTTCAAGAAATTATGTTAGGACGTCGAGAGCCAGGTTTCATTGTTGTTTTTCACCTGAAAAGTTTGATCTCGAGAATTGTATTCTTATCTGTGTGTTTCATTTCGTCGTAGGTACAAGCCTGAAATTGTTGATATCGTAGTCGGCCGTGTTATTGAGTTATTTTTTTCCCTTTTGCGTCGTTCTTGATCGCCAGATTATTTAAACACAATTTTAATGAGTATTGTTGATTTTTTATAAGACCTGGATAAACATTAACAGTGTATATTGCCTACCATATCTGGTTCCTTTACGATATGAATATGTTGTTTTATGTAAACTCTTAATGAGATCCATCAAGCGAAGCAGATTTTTTCCGTTGATATGCTTTTTTTAAGAGAACCCCAAGTGATGGGGAACTAAGGAGACTTGTCTATAAAAATGAAGCATAAGTACACCGAGGGGGATCAAGCCTAAGCGTGTGATAACCTCAACATGAATCTTGTTTAGCCAACTATATTCAGAAGTGGCTGACTCCTAACAATGCAGCAAAAAGATGACATCAGCAAAAAAAAACGACCTCAACCATCAATTGATTCAATCGACACTAGCCCTGTCAATTTATCTCCACCATCTGGGCTTTCCATTTCTGGTAGTACAGGTGAAATGTATGAAAATGGTGTGGTTTCTATATCTTGTACAATATTATGCCTACACGCTCCACTGGAGGGAGCTTGTGTCCCATGTGGGCACATGGATGGGTGCATGTCTTGTTTGAATGGAATTAAGGCCAAGAAATGGGGCTGCCCTGTATCTCGTTCCAAGATCGATCAGGTTATACATATATATGTTGTTTAAATGGCATATGGATAAGATGTTACTGGTGAGTTTCATTGCTCTTGTTTGGAAGGAAATTCTATATTGAACTCGGATCAACTGGATTAGTCATTTTCCATCCCACACCGTCGCATCCTTCATATTCCATAAAAGAAAAAATATACAACGGAATGATCCAACGGTGTCAGATGGACCATGAAACTTCGGTCTTTCATGATTTGGCTTCCTGCAAACTTTCAAAACCTTTTATTTTCCCTGTAGATTTAAATTACCTTAGCTTTAAGAGACGAATGATCAACTGTTACATGTTGTTTCTCCTTTGTAGCCAAAGATGCACGCCAGCTCGGCTCTGGCAGCGTAACTTACAAGATTGAATTCATGTTTACATAATCTGTTAGTCATTTATGGTGAACAATGCAAGCTTTTTATGAGATGTATATGCCTCAATATTGTGATTATGCCATAAGAACTTGAAATTCAGTGCATGTATGGTAACTATGATGAAGTTTTTTTTATGGTTGTGTGCTGTATAACTGTTTGTTTGTAAATTTTAATGTAACTCTGCTCTTTTTGCTTCTCATTCAGCAGAGGTGAGTGTATGTTTCCATGTATAATTTTTCTTAGATGGATGGTACGGTACTATTGATGAAGTAGTTCATGGGTAAAGTGTAATACTTATGAGAGAGTAAAAACCGTATATATTTTTTTTAATATTTATGTTCAAGATTGTCGCATCTTGTTTACCACTTCAAAATCAGATTTCTTCTAATATTATAGTGTCATTTCTGCCAATTCAAAATTATTTTTCTTCTACAGATTCCATGAACGTACATTGTGGGAGTTAAACTTGTTTACCAGAACAAAACATGGCACTTAATCATCGAATTTGTTTAATTTGCTTGCATTATAATTCAATAATCATGGTTAAATTCAAAAGCCTAGCGTCTGTGGAAAATTAATATCTAATGGTCACTACAAAAAAAAATGGATTAGCGACGGTCAAAACCGTCGCCAAAAGGGTAAGGCGACGGTTTTAACGACGGTTTGGCTAACCGTAACAGGAGGCGTCGTCGTATACAAAAAGCGACGGTTGTTCAACTACCGTCGTTATATAGCGACGGTTTTTATGAAGAACGCCGTCGCTATATTTGCGACGGTTTTAATACCGTCGAAAATATAGCGACGGCGTTTGTATAAACACCGTCGCTACTTTAAGCGACGGTTTATATTAAACCGGTGATTTTAAATCCGTCGCTATATTAATCGGCGGTTTTTTAGAAAAACCGACGCTTAAGTAGCGATGGTGTTTATACATAAAATTCATATAAAAAAATTACGAACGGAATATCGCACTAAAAAAACTACTAATAAATTTTCTGTAAAAAAAAAAACTTTACCCTAATTTGCGCGAAGACATGCAGCTTTATGTAACAGAAGATCGCACCGACGAGGAAATCTACAAAATAAATACGAAAAATTGTTAGTACAAATCAAAAAAATCGAAACTTTGAAAAAATGGATAAATTTTCGCTACTACCGGATAGAGGTGAAAAATCGTTTAAGAAAATGTTTACGAAGCTCGGTATATATTGAATTATAGCGACGGTTAAATAAAACCCGTCGCCAAATAGCGACGGTGTTAGACAAACCGTCTCCGATTTAGATCGGCAACGGGTTTTACAATGCCGTCGCTAATATAGCGACGGAATCTCTTAAACCGTCGCTATATGGCGACGTTTTTCTTACACTGTTACTATATAGCGACGTTTTTTATTAAAGCCGCCGTCTATTAAATTAAGCGACGGTAGGATACAAGACCGTCGCACGTGGTGACGTGTAAAATACCCGTCGCACAAAATGGCGACGGGTTTGTGGAACAGTCGCAATAATAGCAAAGGTGTATTGTAAACCGTCGTTAATATAGCGACGGCTTTAATAAGACCGTCGCTATTGTAGCGACGGGTTTAATTAAACGGTCGCCGCTATATAACGACGGGATATAAAAACCGTCGCTATTTGAGCAGCGGTTTTACTAAAACCGTCGCTAATCCTTCCGTTTTTTTGTAGTGGGTGTACATTTTTCCAGGGACTAAAATCTACTCCTGATTTCTGAGACTTAATTCCTCAATTTTTCACAAAGGATATAATTGTAGATATGATTATCAGTTGATGAAGTGTTATGCGTTGCTTTTAAAAAATTAATTATTTACTAATCACTTGAATATAAATTTTAATATGGTACAAGCTCTAATTGTTCAGACCATTGCTAATCAGCGATACAAAAACATAATTTATGGAGTTAAAGTTGTCACGTTCGTAAAACCATTAGCATCAACTATATCATTAAGTGAGGCACCCTTACAACTACTACCCTGATTTATTTATGGATGTTCTTTTTTTTGAATTTATGATAACAAATTTATGGAGTAGATCTATGATTAAATTTTAAGATGAACAAATACGTTATGTCCAATTTGAGACTTGTTATTAAAATTCTCCTATTTTAATACCAACTCAATATTTTCCTTAACTATTTTCAATTTTATAAATTCTTTGTTTTTCCATATTTTTTTTACTTTGTTAAGCATAATGTCAACTTGAAATAGACTACAAATATAAAAGTAAATAAAAAATTACTATAACCAAAATATTATGGCTTTTAAAATTAAATTATTAAATAAGACCTAAACAAATATGAACATATGATTAACTGATCTTGAGATAAATATAAATGCTTATATGTTGGACTACAGAGCTGGGTAAGACACCTCAAGAATTGAGGTGCCGCCCTTACCTATATATATATAAACACATTACAATCCCCAAATAGTACTTGGGTTTTTTTTTTTATCAAAAGCCTAGCCCATTTAGAATGCAACCACAATGGAAATGCGATGGGCCTAGGCCTAAAAGAATGAAAGCTTCTCTTTAAATCCACCTAGGGCTTCTCATATTCACGGCACTCTAGTAAAATAGAATAGATGGAAATTCGCATATTCAATTTCAGAACTTGACTGACAAAACCTAATCAGCTTTGTGGAATTACAGATGGAGGACATTACGTTGCCGATTCTATTCGAGCAGGCTCAAAAGATTCACCAAATCGCCTCCGATTCTTCAATCAAACAGGTTTTAGAGTGACTGTGTATTAGATGTGTGTTATATTCTGCTATCTTTTCCTTTGAGTATTACTTCATGTATATGTTTCATTTTTAATAAATATTGTCAGGAAACTGTGAGAAACGGTTGCGAGCTTTTGAGGAAATGCGAGGATATGATTGGAAAGTTGGGGTTATTTTCATCTAATGAGACGAAGGATGATATCAGTACTAACAACCTCAAATATCTTCTTGTAGGTGTTGAATATTTTTTTAATCTTCATGAAAGGAAAAGTAATCTAAATGGATGAATGTTCTGGTTTTGTTTTCCGCTTTAATCTTTAAACTCACTTTCTTGCAAATGTGATAAAAAAACGTGTGCTGATTTTCGTTTCTGTGATAATCGGATGTATTGGTCGTGTTTGAAAGTTATCATTTAAAAGTGTTTAACTCATGGTCTTTGATGCAGGTTCCATATTATCTCGGTGAGCTAACAGAAAAAAATTCACAGGAGAACCGGATTCAGATTCTTAAAGCTTCACTAGCCAAGCTAAAGGTACTAGTTTTAGATTTTGGTCACAAGATAAGGCAATGTGCTCAAGGAAGCTATTGATAATTTTTTGAATGTCGAATTTTCATTTGGCCATATTCTAGGAATTTATTTCATTTTGTGAAGCTATGGAGCTAGTACCAGAAGATGAACTGGAATCATCTATGCAATCAAGGAGCAATTCATCTGCTGATCAAAGAGCTAAGAAGGTTGGCATTCTTCCTCGGACATGTTTCATTGAACTTCATAGTTCCATTTGTTGAATAAGTGATAGTACTCCTCTGCATCTAATACTTGGGATTTATTTCAGATTGTTCGGTTCAAACGCACAAACGTGGCCGAGTAAAAATTGCTTGAAATAAAGGAACGGAAGGAACTTCTGAAAGGGAACGATTAAAGGTGCCCGAATGCGCAACGGAAGTACAAAATTTTCGAAAAACATACATTTTCAAGCAAGAAATTCGAACACCTCAAGTACTAGTGTGTAGCATATACAAAAACACAAAAATGACATTCATAGTGTGTTTAGAAATTTACCTATCAATCTTAAAAGATTGATGTTGGCTCCAACTTAGTTGATATACAACTAAGCTCTTGAATGGCAAGATAATCTTCAAGTTTTCCTTTGAGCCCACCTTGCTCAAATATTAAGCCCACCACCAACAAGCTAGAACCACTCTAATTTTGCACTAGAAAAATTAGAGCATTTTTCTTTGAGAAGTATTTTCTTTCCTCAACTATTGAAGAAGAAAAATGAGAGAAAACTTGGAGAGAAAAATCCCCTCAAAATTTCGGCCATCATATATTCAAAAAGGGAGGAGGGAAAACTTGTCTTGGTTGTGGGAAAATGTGTGTATTCCAAAGGCATGCCATGCCTTGGATGTTGCAAAAGTTGTCTCCCAACTTTTCACCTCCCATGCATGCAAGTCTTATTTGATTTTTAACAATTAAAAATCCATGGACTTATTTTAATTATCTCAAACATATTTGAGACTAATTAAACATTACTTGAATTCACTCAAGTCACTAGTTGAATAATTATTTCTAATTGGGCTCTACAAGGCCCAATATTGTTTAATTAAGCCAACACTTGAATTAATTTAATTATTTGGACTCTACTAGGCCCACTAGTGTTTAATTAATTCAACACTTGAATTAATTTAATTTAGTCCACAATAATGTTTATGAAAATCACAATTTTCAAATACATTATTTATTTGGCCAACTTTTAATCTAGGAACACTTCCACAAATTAAAAGTTACATTCTCCTTATAGAAGTCATACTTCTATTTTTCCATACACTTATAAACTCCTTTATAAGCCGTTCAACACTTTGAACTATTTTAACTTCTCAACGGGATCTAGAAAGCTAGTACTTGTGTGACCCTCAATGGTTCATTGATACAACTAGCCGTGGGTTCACATCTCCATGTGATTCGGACTAAGCATGTCCTTATATGAGCATACCCCAATTGCTCCATTCTTAATTATCAACTCATTGATAACAAGAACGTCAGAACTCAAGTCTGATAGTACCCAACCAATCATGTTAAACGCCTAGCAGCATCGCTTACATGATTCCCTAGGTATCAAATGATAGTGCCTGCAAGAACCATTTAATTATGGTTAGCGTACAGTACGGCCCCTTCAACTCATATATCCCGACCGATTCGACAACCATTGGTTTATCGAGAGTTGTCAATGAATCGATTCTATGTGTCATGTCGTAGTTGCATCGATGGTGTAATCTATGAAACCCCTTTCATAATTACCACCATACTCTGATCAGAGATTTCAACCTACATACACATGATAACACATAGGATATCCATACCCGAAGGTAAGCGGTGAATCCCCGACTACAATGCATCGACTCCTATATGTTTCGACAGAACACCCAACCTTGCCACTCGGTGACCCCATGAGAGTCGATAAACAATTCAAAGTGTAATTCTAGCACATAGAGTCTCAATGTTGTCCCGGGTCATAAGGACTAATGGTGTACAACCATAAACTAGGACTTCTCCACTCGATAAGTGAGAACCACTTGGAAAGTCCTTTATGGAGGGTTGTTCAGTGCAATCTACCAGGAGCACCTATCTGCATGCTCGGACATCACAATGTTCCCTACCAATGAAACATGGTACTCATATTGCAGATACTAGTCTCTAACTCGAGCGGCCTATATCCTTCTTTGCGGCGGCTGAATCGACTAGGAACTATTTAGAATATACAGTATTCCAAATATGAGTTTCATGATACTCATCATATGAGCATCTCATATTCTTTCTACTATTTGTATATTCAAGGACTTTATCTATGCAACTAGCATGGGTATACAGATAAAGAAGTGCCAAAACAATAATTTCAAATATTATTAAAATAAAGATTGCTTATACATAGAGTTTCATTGTGAACACTCGGCCAATACTTGGCTCGACGGGCACCTACTCTAACAACATTGTGGGCGCTCAACTAGAGCATCTGCACTATCTACTCCCATAGAGAAGGGGGAACAAGATTTAGAGGATGATGACAGAGAAGAGGAAAGGAAAGTAAGTTGTTTATTGAAAATTCATTTAATTAATGTGATGTTCTTTATAGAATAGGTTTCTAGCGTGAGTTGAGAATTCATTTAATTAATGTGATGTTCTTTATAGAATAGGTTTCTAGCGTGAGTTACACTGTGTCTCCTGGCTCTTCTTAATGCCAAAAGCACATAATATACAATTTTATGATGCACATTTCACTGCTGCTTGTAATTAGAATACATGTGGCCAATCTATGTAGCTGCTCTGAATCATGATAAAGAGGAAGAATTCACCATTTTATGGTCGTAATAACTTGAACAGACATATCTGGACTGAGAATTCACCTCTATTTAACACCAGCACTTTCTTGTTGGCTTTAAGGCTTATTTTTTGCTGCTCATTTATTTTTCCTCTGTGTCAGTATTATGAGGAAAATTCACCCTCGCAATTGCCTATGTCACCATCTGATACGTGCTTTTCTATTCTATTTTGAAGCATAAACATGTTAAATTGTTTGTTATAACACATTTTTCCCTGATTGTTGTCAAAATTGTTGAAATCAATGCGCTAATTCTAAAAGGCATCCCTCAATGACACTGCTCAATTAAGAACCATTGTTTTGATTTGTTCCTCCCCTTCCCTCCAAACCATTGCATGGATCATAATGATGATTGTTTGGTTATGTCACGCCCCGTGTCCGAAGCATCGGTGACATCCGGCATTGTTTAACAATTATATTGAAAACAATAAAGCCTCGTATCAAATCAAACCAGTCGTTTTCATAAATAAATATTGTCTTACAACGACAACGCAAAATGAAGATTACATCTGAGTTTTCGAAATGAAACAAAAGGAAAGATAGAAATTCTCTGAATTCTTGATCTCAGCAGTCGATCACCATCCCCAGAATGCCTCTTGTTCCTCCTCATTTACTTGTTCCTCAATTTTATCTGAAATTTGTAAGGGGTGAGTGTTTTGGAAACACTCAGCAAGTGGGGGTTGATCGATTTCCAATGATACATATAGAACTTAATTGTTAAAACAATTCTTTAACAATCTTTCAAATCTTACTACATAACTTATCATAACGGAAACGAACATGAGACAGATATTTCAGAACGAAACAGATTTCTCAGAACAGATCATATCAGAACAAACACAACACTGTTACTCATCTCATTTCCATGGTCAAATTGTCCCCAATATGTTACTCCTCTAAGGGGTGAGGCCAGAAATGGTTTTATACCCACCATTGGGGGCCGAACAGAAATGGTTTTATACCCACCATTGGGGGCCACAAATGGTTTTATACCCACCATTGGGGGCGAGACAGAATCACAATTCTCGTCCCATTTCAAATTGAATCATAACAGTGTGACACAGAGTTCAGAAGTTACAGACAGAACTTTTCAGACGTTCGGATTTCAGAGTTTTTCATACTGACACAGCGGAATCATGAAATTCGAAGCACAAAGGAGAACACATAATCGATCAAAATTTTAAATAAAGCAGACTGATATTTTCGAAAATAAAGGACACACCAACATGCATGTCACGCTATTTATATCAAGGTTTAAAAATACAAATGAATATATAACAAAAGCCCACTTACACTTGTAGATTTTTGTTCAAAGCTTTCTTCCAAAAATCGGGGAGCACCTCGGCGCGACTTTGACAATTGAGATCTTCGGTCGAGCAGCACTCCGACACAATTCCAACAAATACTGTCTTCACTCTGACAGCACTTCGGCGCAGAATTCAGCACTTGAACCGCACGAGCTTCCTTCCTTGTTTGTTGGCCGAAAATATGGGAGAGTGAGGGGAAGGGAAAAACCGAAATTTGGCTTGAGTTTTGGAGCACCTTTCCTTCAACTTTGGGTTAGTATTTATAGGCCACATATTGCCCCTTGGCATGCCCCATGGTCGACCACTTGGTCCCCAAGAAATGCCATAATGGTGTTCATTATGACGGTTCAAAGATTCATGCTTGAATTCTCCAAAATTCCATGCATTTTCAAGTTCTAGAATGATTTCCCATGCTCCCATGCATATTAAATTTGTCTTAACCCTTAGCTTAATCCCTTAGCTCCCTTATGGGTTTAATCAAAAGTCATTTCTTGCATACTCAATTTGTCCAAATCTCTAGCTCATCTTTTAGCTCCCTTTATGGTCTTGTTAGGACAAGCTTGGTTGAGCTTCCTCGAGCTGAAAGTTTCTATCCTTGAGCTGGGGTTTTATTCCTCCCGTAAAAACTCTTCGATGAATGCGGTTAGTGGCAGCTTAGCATGCCGATGAACTATTCCTCGAGCTTAGAATCTACCTTTTCGAGTTACATTTGATAAAATTTAAGTTATTATTCAAGTTGTTTAGTTTAAACGAGATTTGCTGAACTTATTTTAAGTAATTTTCATATTACTTACTTGATTTGCTTTGGTCGAAATTTCCGGGTTCTCACAGGTTACGTGCCTGCAGGCATGGATAACCACCATCTCCTTGGCACTATGTAAGGTTGGTCTGGATGTTTCTGATCTTTGGAGACTGTCCTTTGTATTTTTAACTTCTTTCTCTTGTTTCCTTGGTACTTACTCACATGCCTATAACAGTCGTTTGATTTGTCGGAGATGCTTAAGAAAGAGGAAGAAATGCTCTTAGATAGGCAACGGGTTTTGCGTTCCCGTCGCTAATATAGCGACGAGTTTTCTTTAACCGTCGCTATATAGCGACGGTTTGGGCAAAACAATCGCTTATTAAATTAAGCGACGGTTTTCTTACACTGTCGCTATATAGCGACGTTTTTTATTAAAACCGTCGTCTATTAAATTAAGCGACGGTTTATGAAAATTTGTCGCTATAATAACGACGGTAGGATACAAGAACGTCGCACGTGGTGACGTGTAAAATACCCGTCGCACAAAATTGCGACGGGTTTGTGGAACAGTCGCAATAATAGCAACGGTGTATTGTAAACCGTCGCTAATATAGCGACGGCTTTAATATGACCGTCGCTATTATAGCGACGGGTTTAATTAAACTGTCGCTTAATTTATTAAGTGACGATTCTAATAAAAAACGTCGCTATATAGCGACGGGATATAAAAACCGTCGCTATTTGAGCAACGGTTTTACTAAAACCGTCGCTAATCCTTCCGTTTTTTTGTAGTAGGTGTACATTTTTCCATGGACTAAAATCTACTCCTGATTTCTGAGACTTAATTCCTCTATTTTGCACAAGGATATAATTGTAGATATGATTATCAGTTGATGAAGTGTTATGCGTTGCTTTAAAAAATTAATTAT